>NC_074707.1:39749422-40049422 GCF_024334085.1 Lutzomyia longipalpis | reverse complement strand
AAAGAATTTAAATGATAAAAACTGATAAAAAAAAATTCGTAGAGAAGTGGAAAGTACAGAGAGAAATAAATCAAAGCCTCCAAATAATATGGCCCCTGATGAAGGCCCTTCTATTGCGAAACCTTTGGGATAAGTAATAAATTTAATTCATTCAGAGCTTCTATTCAATATTCTTAACAAAAGAACTATTTTAATAAACATATTTCTTGAGCCTTTATTTCTGTTTTTTTTTTATATTCCAAAATTTAACATAAAACTATGCTTTCTGGAGATATTAATCAGTAACACGTGTTGGACAAAATATTCCCAGAGAGAAACTCCTCAAATTTTATATTTTTCCATACATACTGAGTGGCCCGAATGAAGCAAAATAGACAATCTAGTGTGGAAATGCGCACAATATCAAGAATTTATTCAAGCAGAGTCATTGAATATTTATTATCATAAATTTTATAGAGAATAATATAACCTGTGCTATCTCCTAGACAGCACTCCTCCACTTATCTTTGCTTCCTTGTTTGCTCTCTTAATTCCACCACATGTTGTCGGCATTTATATTGTTTTAGGCGCCCATTCGTCGACGAAATTCACTTTAATACATCTTTTTTTTTAATCTTTAAAATCTCCAACATATCCCATTTTCTTTACATAGGCGGTATAGGCTTTCTTTTATTTGGAATTGAGACATTTTCAAAACGAAACATTTTTTTTTATAACATTACAAATTGAGATTTTTCTTTTTTACTAATCTGTCTCTTTCTATTTTTCACTGTGTTTCTCTTTTATAAAATGCTATATATACCTACATACATATATAGCTATAAAGCAATACAACTTGGCGCAACAACTGCAAAGTGCAAAAGAACTCTGTTGGCATTTCAAGGCGACAGAGAAATTAGTTCCAAATGGGGAAATCAATTCAATTTTGCACAAGGGGAAACTCTTTTATTTTTATTTTGCACAGAAAAAAATCAATCTTCACGACTGAAGAAGAGAAGCATTAAACAAAAAAAAAGGATGAATGAATGAAAGAAGAAAAAAGAGACCTCGATTAAACTGTCTCGAAGCACTCGCAAGATTGGAGAGCTTCACCCACAAGAAAAGGCAAATATTTGTGATGTGTAAATTTAATACGCAAAATATACAAGATTTTTTTTATTATATGTCTTCCTTCTTCCATCTTCTTGTTTATTTTATAACTCTTTTCCGTTCTCCATTGTTGATTGTTGACGACGCAGCGGTGGCGGCATCGCATTTAAATTAAAAAAAAAATACTGGCAAATGCATTATAAACGTATTCAGTGCACACCAGAACCCACCTAAAAGTATCACAATAGCTTTTTAATTTATATTTAGGTGCGTATTCGCGTTCTCATGATGATTATGTCTTACGGGAGAACCGTCACACCAAAAGCGAACTCAATGAAAAATTTATTTTTCCTTTCATTTAAATTTATTGCTTTTCTGTCGCACTCTCTTAGAATTATTTTGTCTCACGATTAATTTTCTCTCCATTTTAATCACGGCTCATTTTATTTAAAGACAATTTATCACATCCATCAAATAACCATCAAAATTTTCATTGATGACCCCCTTTTTAGGGCTGTAGTAAAATTTCATTTTTAATTGCAACTTAAAAGATAAATCACATTGAATCATTGAAGTTGTGTGATGGATTCAAGTTTTTTCTTTTAAATCAATTTAACTCTTCTGCGCTCGAGGAGCTAAAGAAAAAAAATCTTATATAAAACTTAATTTTTTTTTAATTAAGATTACGCCTTAATTTTGAAACAATCTTCTCGACCAACCCATAGTGTACAAGCACTATATACCAACAACAACATAAAATTAAAGAAAAACGTACAATGTGAGTAAATTGAAAATTCATTCGTTACACACAGAAATAAGACTCCTTTAGCAGGCTCCCTCCCTGTTGTGTATAATTTTAGCAATCACTTTTCCTCGTGCACAAGCACCAATTTGTGACAGGGCACAGCAAGATATTTTAGCATGAGAGGGCAACCACAAGTCTCGTCAGTCATGCGAAGTAAACGCAGTGCTTTTTGCTCTTGTACATAAACTCACAACTCCAAAATACTCCCTCCTCCCGCATTTGTGGGGTAAAAACTTCTCTCTTTCATTCCTTTACACCCAACTCATGAATCTACCGACTTTATGTGTGTACCCTCCTTCTTCATTTTTCCTATTATGCTCTCCTACAATTGAGACAATCAAGTCACGACTTTCGCGATCTAAAATTCGCGATAGTTGCTGCAATCATACCAAATTGTTTCTCTCCTCATTCGAGCATATTCACTTCGCTTATTCTACATATCCCTGTTGACAAGGAACACACCTTTTCATTTCATCCAACCGTCTCTCATATGTGTGTAGTATATGCTTTTCAAAGCGCAGATGAACATTTCGTGATGCGATTTTTATGAGCAGGTTATGAAATTTTAATGATTCATAATGGGAATTTCAATTTTACACGAATGTGTGATTTTATTCTTAGAATTTATATTCTTTTATACAAGAAGCTTCATGAGACACGGTGAAAAGGGGTGTTTGAATTGAGTCAGAAAGGTTAACAAAGAATCTTTGAGAGAATTAAAGTATTAATCCTCAAAAAAACAAATAAATTTTAAAGGTTAACACATTGATTTTTATAGAAAGTTTCATTGCTTATAGATCTTTTGAATTAATTTTTGAGAGTATTAAACATTTTATTTTAACGGAGTTTACTTAATCACTGTTGTATGAGGAATTGATATTTAAAAGGAATAATCAGGACATGGTTATCTTGTAAAGGATCGAAAAATAATGAGAAATCGTCAAAAAAAAAACCTCTCATTTTTCATAGGAAACGGCTCGGAAAAGCAGCCAAAGATTTACCGAAAAATGTAAATAGTGACGTCACTATTATGTTTCTTGTCTGTTTTTATACATGAAGCTTTGATAATAATATTTCATCGATGTTTTTTAACAAAGGATTTTTATGTTTCATGCATTAAGAGCAAAAAACACTATAATGACGTCATTCTTTGTAGTTTTGGTTAAATCCGTTACATCCTATTCAGTTTTCCCAGCTGATTTCTCATACTTTTTTTTAAATAAGGCGATATCCCAATTTAACTCTTTAGTGAGAAATTTTCCCATACAACAGTGGCTAAACTTCTTTATTTAAGAAGGAATCTTCGCTAGCATAATCTTCTCGATAAATTCAAAATTATGGCTTTTCTATCATCCTACTAAATTGCAAAACGGCTTGATTGACCTTTATAATTGAAAACTTTCCTTTAAATTTCATTTTCAGTTAACAAAATATTTTCTTTAACTAAGAATTTTCATTAAATTTATAGAAGAAAAAAAATCATCCGTTTGTCTTCAATTCTCTGGGCGGGAACTGTTAAATTGGAAACTCTTAAGACAAAATCACAGTTGAATCTCATTCTCTTTGAATTTTCCAACATGAGATTCTCATATGGGTTGTGCGCCTCCAAAATGATGTCATTTCTTGTAATTTTGCAATTCAAAGCTCCATCATTTGCTGCTGTATTAAATTACTCATGTGGGGAATTTATTGAATATAAAATTTACTTTCTTACTCTCATGTGAAAATTTCACTTTCTTTTCAAAAATTTACCACAAAAAAAACAAATAAAAATTTCGTAGGGTGCATACAAAATTACCTCCATGTCTGGAGAAAAACTTTGAAGAGGAAAAAAATCAAGGAAAAGGTTTGTGTAATTTGAGATCTCTTTCGAAGAAATCTCTTCCAAATGGTTTGAAAAAGGGGAGAAGAATTGAAAGGTTTTTATGTAGCATCAGATGGTGGATGGATCACCTTTCGGAAGGAATCAATTAAGATTCATGCTGGTGTGCTTTGTGGTCTTACCTGAAACATATCGGTGTTTGGATCTTCTTGGTATTCCACAATAACCGCCTGATTTCGGGACAGTGTGTACGAGATCGAATGTTGTTTGGCATCCAGGATGGCCTGTGATGTCTGTGGCGACTGAACAATATAGTGTTTGGAACGTTTAACACCATTTGGATCTCCTCGCTTGTACAACACAAATTTCGATCGGCGTCGCCCTCGATCACCTTGTGGTAGGAAGCCATTGTATCTGCGGGACAAGAAATAAGAAAAAAAATCGTTAGATTATGAAGAAAAGCAGACTGATGATTGAATTTTAAAAGACCTTTTCACTTTTTTTTCCTCATTTAAACAATTCTTCATCACTCAAACATTGTTAATGCTGAATGAAAATGAAAAGAAGCTGCGCAAAGATATAAATGAAATACAAAGTTTTCTTCTCACTTCACTTTTTTCTCTCATTCAGCCATTCATTCATTTTCATTGAAATTGAGACACATTTGCACCCAACAATTACAATTCTATTCTTCTCAATGGGGGTATATACCTACCATCTTGTGTTGTAAGAGAGAAGTATTATAAAATTGCGCTAACCTTTCTCACATGCGCACACACATCATACCCATCATACCACAAAATGATCACAATTAAATTAAAAAATCATCCATCCAACATTTTAGTTCGTATAATTATTTACCACAGCAGCTAAATGAGTACGATTCAGAAAGTCCCATGAGCTGGAAGTTTTTTTTCTTTCTTCATTTACTGCATGATCCTCTCTCCCTCACAGTCATATAAAGATCTCCATAAGAATTCCCAGATCAATTCTTTGACTCCATAAGATTCAACACAATTTTCTTTTCTTCCACATTTCCCTCATCCCCAATACATCCTCGCAGCATTGTAATCTTCCTATCTGTTGGATATAAGAAAAAGAAAATGAAGAGAAGTATTGCTCTCCAGATGATCGTTGGACTTCTCGGGAATTGAATGAAATTATATTTTAAAAAGAGGCAACAAAAGACGCGCGAGATAACCCATTAGAGCGAAACTGGTTCTTCTCCTGACCACAAAATACACACCACCGTGGAGGTTTCCTGCCGTGACTGATGTCTGTCTTCCCCAAGTGGCAAGTGGATGATCTCTGCAGACACTGATCGTGATCGCTCCAGCATGTTTCAAATGCTCGGTATGAGATCATTAGCATCAACTTTTGTACTCTCTCAGCCTTCTTACCACCAACTTGAAAATCTCTTTTTCCCCCACATCACCTCGCAGCGTATGAGGTTAAGAAACCAAAGAGGCCTCTTCTAGCTAGCTTTACCACATTATTTTCTTCTCTACCTCCTGGCTGATCTCTCTTACAGAATAATTTAGCAATATACCGTCAATTTCAGCTCAATAGTCGATCGAATATACCAGGAGATACAAAAATAAAATTTATATAAAAAAATACATCCAGTTTATAATTTCCGTGTGATCTTTAGACAAAATTAGAAATTCATTAAAAAAAAATTATCTTATTTAATTTTCTCAATAGGTGATTCCTTCCTGAATAATCATCATGACGATGAAACTTACAGATTAAGATGGAGATTATAAAAAAATTAAATGTATTCTTGTGCTCCAGGAAGCACAGGATGGTTCGGTTAAGGTGTCTGTTTTAGGTAGTTTTCTAGAAAATTAATGACTCCAATGTTAATTTTGGCATTTTCAGAATATTTTTGTAGGTAAACCAAATTAAGCATAAATAAATAAAACAAAAGTTTTGCAGAAATTTAAAACAAAACAAAAAAATCTTTGAATATTGAAACCGACCCTTCTTCCACTCTTTTTCTTTTCATCTTCCAGACACATAAAGTTTCTCTTATAACAAAAAAAAACTTCTCTTTCAAGTTGAGGTAAAAATCCCAAACTAGCCTCTCTTCTCTCTTTTTCACAATAAATTTCCAAAGTCCCATAAAGACTAGGAAAAAAATTTGTCGTTTGAGATAAAACCACTAAGATGACATTTTTCCTAAATTATTTATCCTGCGCTACGGCGATTAACATTCATGTGACTATGGGATTTTTTTCTCTCCAAAGAGGCTTTGGGAGGAAATTAAAACACCAATTTAAAATTTTCAACACCACGCTGAATTATATTCTTCCACCACATTGGGCTAAATAGGCAAAAAAGGGAAGAGAGAATCAAGTGAAAAGATATTAAAGTTTCAAAATTTCTTATCATACTTCACGGATGGTGGACGCTTTTGATGCGCTGTGTGTCGATAGCAAATCGCCACGTGGCCTCATTACGAAGAAGCCCCTTTTTAACCCATCATAGTCCCATTATTTATTATTATAGCCCCTCGTCAGTCATTTACAGGGGAAGGCAATGAGGAATCTTTTCCAAGAAGACTCCGTTTCATAGAATAAAAAATGAGATTTCATAATAATACGTTTGAAAAAAAAATTATAAAAGAAACAATTTTTTTATAACCTAATATGTATAATCAGTATCAAAAGAAGTAATCCAATCTGTAAATTGAGCAACATCTGTTAAGACGACGTATTCATTGAGATTGCAGGTATTACTGCCATCAGTAATTAATGACGTCGACACAACACCTCTTAGAGTCCAACGACCATCCTTTTTAAAAACAAATGGCCCTCCTGAGTCACCATTGCAAGGACCCTCCGTCCCATTGCGCCATCCAGCACAGAATGTTACTGAAGATGTAATTCTGACGAAAACTTCATGGGATCGTAGACATGTTTCATCGGAAACTACGGGAATTTCACTTTGTTTGGGTAATTCCGAAAAGAAATTCCCATGTTCATCACGTCCCCACCCAGCGATGTGTCCTCTCTTCCCAACAATGCTGTCTTTAGTATCAGGACCCTTCCACAGGCATGCAGGACGAATGTAGTGAGTGAAGCGAACTCTTTCGGCCAGAACAACAACCGCAATATCTGAATCAATTTTTGTTAGTTTCCGATATGTTGGGTGAATATTCACACTTTCGGGATAAACAATTTCGCTGCCTTGATCTTGTGGTCTTTTTAGGTTATACTGTCCTAGAATGATGAGGACATCATCTGAATTGATTCTTCGATTGAAGACATCAAAGAAGCAATGAGCAGCCGTTACAACTAACTTATTAGAGATGAGTGTAGCTCCACATCGGAATCCTAATTTCGATTTTGAGTACGAATAGATTGAAGCTAACCATGGCCATTGTCCTCTTTCTATAGTCTGCCCTTCAAGGACTAATGGCACATAAATGTTCCTTGTATCAACTCTACCACATCCAACAACCTCACTGAAAATCATCAAGTGATTTTTTAGTATTGCATTGAATTTTTTAAAATTAGATTATTTTATTTTTACCTGTCATCATAATCTTCTGTGCTAGAATTCAATTGAACAGGTTCAACTGTTGGTTTTGGTGTTAATCTATTAACCACTTCTGTTCTTAACTTTTGTTCCTTTGTGTAGAAATTGTACTCGTCGTGCATTTTAACCAAATATGGCTTTGTTACTGCAAGAGTAAATGAAAAAGAACTAAAAAGTCAGTCAACTTTATACTAAATACCTTCACAAACTAACCATTTAGATCACAGAGTATTACATCTTTCCAAACTATTTTCGTAATATTTGTTTTGTGTTTCTGAGACGGAGGAATAAATTCATAGACCATATTATAGTTTTTTTCATTTTTTGGATTAATCAGTGGTATCAAATTCAAAATTTGTAGTTTTCCTAAATTATTAGGATCAGGTTCTGTTGATGATTCATATTCTAAATACAGATTAACCTTTCGGATATCTCCCAGATCACGAATCCATGCCCAACCAATGCCAACCCATCCCAATTCTGCACTCATATACACAAATTTCAGTCCCGCATCACCACAAACATCATATCTCTGTGCAAATGCACAATGAAAAGCCCCGAAAATTATTAAAAACTTCACTAAAATCATTGAAATTCACACAAAGATCTTCAATTTGGCACAAATATGATGTTAAAAGTCTGCGTCCAAATCACTACTGAAGAGCTTCGCATTGATACAAAAGTATCCATGGCATTTTACATTGGAAAACAGGTAAGAAAAATCAAAGCTAAAATTATTAATAAAGTTTCAAAACTTCCCCAACCAGTTTAAATTAAACGCCAAGAACAAGAATAGTGTGAGACATAAATGATACATTTATACGATTTTTTCTTCGGCCGTTATAAACTCCACCTGAGTGAGATCTCGTGCTTTGGTGAAAAATCCAAAATACATCTCAAATGCAATTAAAATTAAAAAGAAACATATAAAACTCGAATGAAATGACAAAAAAATAGATTCCAGATAGCTATTTTATATCATCTAATATGAATAATCTGTATCAAAAGAAGTAATCCAGTCTGTAAACTGTGTTACGTCCGTGAAAACGACGTATTCATTCAGATTGCAGGTATTGCTGCCGTCAGTGAGCAGAGATGTTGAAACAACTCCTCTTAGAGTCCAACGGCCATCCCTTTCAAAAACAAGAGGTCCTCCCGAGTCACCATTACAAGGACCTTCCGTCCCATTGCGCCATCCAGCGCAAAAAGTCACCTCCGAAGTAATTCTGACAAAAGCTTCATTAGAGCGTAAGCAGGTTTCGTCTGAAATCACAGGAATCTCACTTTGTTTCGGAAGTTCCGTGAAGAAGTTTCCATTTTCATCACGACCCCACCCGGCAATAAATCCCGTCTTCCCAACAAGACTAGTTTTCGTTTCAGGACCCTTCCAGAGGCAAGCAGGCCTGATGTAAGTTGTAAAACGAACGCGCTCAGGTATAACAACAACTGCAATGTCTGAGTGAATTTTGTTGAGCTTCTGATATTTTGGGTGTATGTTGACGCTTTCCGGGTATACGATTTTTGTTCTTTCATCTTTGGGTCTTTTAAGGTTATACTGTCCTAGTATAATGAGGACATCATCTGACTTTACTTGTCGGTTGTTGACATCGAAGAAACAATGAGCAGCCGTTACAACTAATTTATTAGAGATGAGTGTAGCTCCGCATTGGAATCCTAATTTCAGATTTGAATAAGAGTAAACTGAGACCAACCATGGCCACTGTCCTCTTTCTATAGTCTGTCCTTCCAAAACTAATGGCACATAAATATTCGATGTATCTACTCTACCACATCCCACAGTTTCACTGAAAAATAAATGATAATTTTAACCTACACTCATAGAAAAAATTCCGTATTTATCACTGCAAAAGTGGTGTTTCATATAAGAGAATTCTGTATTTATCACTTTGCGGTGATAAAACGGGAGTTTGTTCTATGAGTGTAGGTTTCCTAATCTTTTTATGCAATAAGTAAGGGAAATGAAAATTCTATTCATCTAACATAATGCAAGGTTTGCAGTGTCTGGTTATAACATCTGTTACTAAACCAATTTTGATAAATATCTATTTTGAGGCATTCTTTTGAATAAAAACATACAGAAAAACAAAAATAAATAAACAAAATTAATAATATGCAAAAACACTACAAGTTTGGCATTGTGAACAAGTTTAACCTGACAAGGTCCAATTTGGTTTGTCTCACCTATCATCATCATTTACATATAGAGATATTGGAGCAGGAGTTGTTGTAGTTTCTGGGGATTCAATAATTTCAGCAGAAAACGATCTTTCCTTTGTGTAATCATTGTAGACTGCCTGTACTCTTACTACATAAGGTTTCTCAGGAGTTCTCACAGCTAAATAAATTATAAAATTAATCTACTAATAGAAAACTGTAGAATGCAAGATTTGCCTAACTTACCAGTACTATTACATATACTATCACCATTCCATATTATATCTAGTACATCCGGTAGTGGATTCTGTGTTGGGAATATCCATTCGTACGCCATATTCCATCTGGGTACATCGAAATCATTCGGGGTTGGAACGAAAGCTAGTATTTTGATAGATCCCAAATTATTGGGATCTGATGGCTTTACTGTTGCGAACACTATTTCTATCGTAACATTGTGTCTTCTAAGTGTTTCTGATGTCCATGCCCATCCAAGACCCACCCATTCCAATTCTTCATTTATGTACACATATCTTAATCCTGAAGTACCGCACACATTGTATCTTTGAGAAATCACAGTACAAACAATACTTAGAATCACAAAAATTTGTAACAAATACATTGAATGCGACATTATTGAGGAATTATAAGAAAATTATGCATCTGGTGGCTGCGTAACCACACAAAACGCTACTGATGAGCTTCCCGCTGATTGAGTCTCCCTGACTGTGGAATTTTAGCAAGGTAAATGTGGTGAGCAGGTTGAAAAAAAAAAAAACTTTAATAAACTTCCCCAACCAGTTTGAATTTAAACGTTACGAACAAGAAAAGTGTAAGATACATACAAATATAACGTTTATATACGACGTTTTTTTTTCGGCCAACATGAACTCCATCTGAGATCTCGTGTTTCGATGTAAACACCAAAATACATCTCTAATACAAATTCTTTTAAACGATGATGTTAATACAGTTCAAGACGCAGAACATTATTATTAAAGGTATAAAAAATAGTTCTTTTTAAACAATCACAGCTAAAACTAAAGGATTTTACAAAAAGAAAAAAAATTCGAAATAGATTTTATTATTATTATTAATTTTTATTACGGGTTCCATCCGTTTAGATGATTTCCCCGTGTAGATTTTATTATATCATATAATTAACCTCTGAGATGCGGAGCGGGGTCGTTGAACGACCCCAGCGCTATATTTCGTGCTATAACTCAATAAATATAAAAGATAACGTTACCATCTTTTGGAAATAAGTTCCTTGGTTATCTGAGGAGGTTGTGTAAAAATTTCAGCTCAATCCGACCACCACAAGAAAAGTTATTAAGGAAAATGTAGAAGAAGGGAATTCAAAAATTGGTGTAACGGTCATGCTGCGGAAAATTTCTTAGAATGAAGTTAGTCACATCATAAATCATATGGTTGAAGGGGGTTGAAGGGTTGTGTTTACTTTCTCACTTTACCTTCTCAGTGTCAGAATTATCGCGAATAAGTAACATAAACAACATAAAACATAATTAGAAGCATATAAGTGTGCAAAACAATAAAGAATATTCGAGAAATATTGCCATTTATCACGGTGCGGGAAGTGAGGGGAATGCGGGGAAGTAGTGGAAAAAATAGTGGTTGCGGTAAACTTCGTGGCAAATTTCTCAAGAAGAAATTGTGAAAAATGAGTGAAAAATGTTTTTCCCTAATATCTTCTTCTGCGTGTTTCCGGGTGGCGAATTTGTGATGCAAGGGGCAAGAGGACTATATAAGGAGTCTAAAGGTAGTGACCCGACAGTTCCCGGTTGTATAGTTTGGGAGAAAATTGGCCTTCTTTTTGGGGTCGCTCAACGACCCCACCTTCGCATTCTAAGGGTGTGCCAAGGCCTCCGCATCTCAGAGGTTAATATATATAATCAGTATCAAAAGAAGTAATCCAGTCTGTAAATTGAGCCACATCCGTAAAGACGACGTATTCATTGAGATTGCAAGTATTGCTGCCATCAGTGAGCAGGGATGTTGAAACAACACCTCTCAGAGTCCAACGACCATCCTTTTTAAAAACAAATGGCCCTCCTGAGTCACCATTGCAAGGACCTTCAGTTCCATTGCGCCATCCTGCGCAGAATGTTACTGAAGATGTAATTCTGACGAAAACTTCATGGGATCGTAGACATGTTTCATCGGAAACTACGGGAATTTCACTTTGTTTGGGTAATTCCGAAAAGAAATTTCCATGTTCATCACGTCCCCACCCAGCAATGTATCCTCTCTTCCCAACAATGCTGTCTTTAGTATCCGGACCCTTCCACAGGCATGCAGGACGGATGTAGTGAGTGAAGCGAACTCTTTCGGCCAGAACAACAACCGCAATATCTGAATCAATTTTTGTTAGTTTCCGATATGTTGGGTGAATATTCACACTTTCGGGATAAACAATTTCGCTGCCTTGATCTTGTGGTCTTTTTAGGTTATACTGTCCTAGAATGATGAGGACATCATCTGAATTGATTTTTCGATTGTAAACATCAAAGAAGCAATGAGCAGCCGTTACAACTAATTTATTAGAGATGAGTGTAGCTCCACATCGGAATCCTAATTTCGATTTTGAGTACGAGTAGACTGAGACTAACCATGGCCATTGTCCTCTTTCTATAGTCTGCCCTTCAAGGACTAATGGCACATAAATGTTCCTTGTATCAACTCTACCACATCCAACAACCTCACTGAAAATCATCAAGTGATTTTTTAGTATTGCATTGAATTTTAGAATTTGATGATTATTTTTACCTATCATCATAATCTTCTGTGCTAGAATTCAATTGAACAGGTTCAACTGTTGGTTTTGGTGTTAATCTATTAATCACTTCTGTTCTAAACGTTCGTTCCTTTGTGTAGAAATTGTAATCAGTGTGTATTTTAACCACATATGGCTTTGTTACTGCAATAGTAAGAAAAATAGGAACAAAAGATGATGAAAATCCTACAAATACCTTCACAAACTAACCATTTAGATCACAGATCGTTTCACCATCCCAAACTATTTTCGTAACATTTGTTTTGTGTTTCTGAGCCGCAGGCTTAAATTCATAGACCATATTTAGTAATCTATCATTTTGTGGATGATTAACTGGTATAATATTCAAAATTTGTAGTTTTCCTAAATTATTAGGATCAGGTTCTGTTGATGATTCATATTCTAAATCCAGTTTAAACTTCCGGACATCTCCCAGATCACGAATCCATGCCCAACCAATGCCAACCCAACCCAATTCTGCACTCATATACACAAATTTCAGTCCCGCATCACCACAAACATTGTATCTCTGTGCAATTGCAATTTGAAAAGCACTAAAAATGACTAAAAACTTCATTAAAATCATTGAAATCTACAAAAAAGATCTCCAATTTGGCACAAATATGATGTTAAAAGGCTGCGTCTAAATCACTACTGAAGAGCTTCGCATTGATACAAAAGTATCCATGGCATTTTACATTGGAAAACAGGTAAGAAAAATCAAAGCTAAAATTATTAATAAAGTTTCAAAACTTCCCCAACCAGTTTAAATTAAACGCCAAGAACAAGAATAGTGTGAGACATAAATGATACATTTATACGATTTTTTCTTCGGCCGTTATAAACTCCACCTGAGTGAGATCTCGTGCTTTGGTGAAAAATCCAAAATACATCTCAAATGCAATTAAAATTAAAAAGAAACATATAAAACTCGAATGAAATGACAAAAAAATAGATTCCAGATAGCTATTTTATATCATCTAATATGAATAATCTGTATCAAAAGAAGTAATCCAATCTGTAAATTGTGACACATCTGTGAAGACGACGTATTCATTGAGATTGCAGGTATTGCTGCCATCAGTGAGTAAGGATGTTGAAACAACTCCTCTAAGAGTCCAACGACCATCCTTTTCAAAAACAAGAGGTCCTCCCGAGTCACCATTACAAGGACCTTCCGTCCCATTGCGCCATCCAGCGCAAAAAGTCACCTCCGAAGTAATTCTGACAAAAGCTTCATTAGAGCGTAAGCAGGTTTCGTCTGAAACCACAGGAATCTCACTTTGTTTCGGAAGTTCCGTGAAGAAGTTTCCATTTTCATCACGACCCCACCCGGCAATAAATCCCGTCTTCCCAACAAGACTAGTTTTCGTTTCAGGACCCTTCCAGAGGCAAGCAGGCCTGATGTACGTTGTAAAACGAACGCGCTCAGGTATAACAACAACTGCAATGTCTGAGTGAATTTTGTTGTGCTTCTTATATTTTGGGTGTATGTTGACGCTTTCCGGGTATACGATTTTTGTTCTTTCATCTTTGGGTCTTTTAAGGTTATACTGTCCTAGGATGATAAGAACATCTTCAGAATTTACTTGTCGGTTGTTGACATCGAAGAAGCAATGAGCAGCCGTTACAACTAATTTATTGGAGATGAGTGTAGCTCCGCATTGGAATCCTAATTTCAGATTTGAATAAGAGTAAACTGAGACCAACCATGGCCACTGTCCTCTTTCTATAGTCTGTCCTTCCAAAACTAATGGCACATAAATATTCGATGTATCTACTCTACCACATCCCACAGTTTCACTGAAAAATAAATGATAATTTTAACCTACACTCATAGAAAAAATTCCGTATTTATCACTGCAAAAGTGGTGTTTCATATAAGAGAATTCTGTATTTATCACTTTGCGGTGATAAAACGGGAGTTTGTTCTATGAGTGTAGGTTTCCTAATCTTTTTATGCAATAATTAAGGGAAATGAAAATTCTATTCATCTAACATAATGCAAGGTTTGCAGTGTCTGGTTATAACATCTGTTACTAAACCAATTTAGATAAATGTCTATTATGGGACATTCTTTTGAATAAAACCTTACAGAAAAACAAAATTAATAATATGCAAAAACACTACAAGTTTGGCATTGTGAACAAGTTTAACCTGACAAGGTCTCTTCTTTCGGACTACAGTGCTTAATTGTATTTGTGAATCCAATCTGGTTTGTCTCACCTATCATCATCATTTACATATAGAGATATTGGAGCAGGAGTTGTTGTAGTTTCTGGGGATTCAACAATTTCAGCAGAAAACGATCTTTCCTTTGTGTAATCATTGTAGACTGCCTGTACTCTTACTACATAAGGTTTCTCAGGAGTTCTCACAGCTAAATAAATTATAAAAACTAATCTACTAATAGAAAACTGTAGAATGCAAGATTTGCCTAACTTACCAGTACTATTACATATACTATCACCATTCCATATTATATCTAGTACATCCGGTAGTGGATTCTGTGTTGGGAATATCCATTCGTACGCCATATTCCATCTGAGTTCATCTATATCATTCAGGGTTGGAACGAAAGCTAGTATTTTGATAGATCCCAAATTATTGGGATCTGATGGCTTCACTGTTGCGAACACTATTTCTATCGTTACATTGTGTCTTCTGAGTGTTTCTGATGTCCATGCCCATCCAAGACCAGCCCATTCCAATTCTTCATTTATGTACACATATCTTAATCCTGAATCTTCGCACACATCGTATCTTTGAGAAATCACAGTACAAACAATACTTAGAATCACAAAAATTTGTAACAAATACATTGAATTGGACATTATTGAGGAATTATAAGAAAATTATACAACTGGTGGCTCCATGATCACACAAAACTCTACTGATGAGCTTCCCCACTGATTAAGTCTCCCTGACTGTGGAATTTTAGCAAGGTAAATGTGGTGAGCAGGTTGAAAAAAAAAAACTTTAATAAACTTCCCCAACCAGTTTGAATTTAAACGTTACGAATAAGAAAAGTATAAGATACATACAAACATAACGTTTATGTACGATGTTTTTTTGGCCAATATGAACTCCATCTGAGATCTCGTGCTTTGATGTAAACACCAAATTCGTCTCTAATACAAATTCTTTTCAGTGATGATGTTGTTACAGTTGAAGACGTAGAACATTATTATTAAAGGTATAAAAAAAAGTTTTTTTTTTGTAAACAATCACAGCTAAAACTCAAGGATTTTACGAAATGAAAAAAAAATTCGAAATAGATTTTATTATATCATATAATTAATATGTATAATCAGTATCAAAAGAAGTAATCCAGTCTGTAAATTGAGCCACATCCGTAAAGACGACGTATTCATTGAGATTGCAGGTATTGCTGCCATCAGTGAGCAGGGATGTTGAAACAACACCTCTCAGAGTCCAACGATCATCCTTTTTAAAAACAAATGGCCCTCCTGAGTCACCATTGCAAGGACCTTCAGTTCCATTGCGCCATCCTGCGCAGAATGTTACTGAAGATGTAATTCTGACGAAAACTTCATGGGATCGTAGACATGTTTCATCGGAAACTACGGGAATTTCACTTTGTTTGGGTAATTCCGAAAAGAAATTTCCATATTCATCACGTCCCCACCCAGCAATGTATCCTCTCTTCCCAACAATGCTGTCTTTAGTATCCGGACCCTTCCACAGGCATGCAGGACGGATGTAGTGAGTGAAGCGAACTCTTTCGGCCAGAACAACAACCGCAATATCTGAATCAATTTTTGTTAGTTTCCGATATGTTGGGTGAATATTCACACTTTCGGGATAAACAATTTCGCTGCCTTGATCTTGTGGTCTTTTTAGGTTATACTGTCCAAGAATGATGAGGACATCATCTGAATTGATTTTTCGATTGTAAACATCAAAGAAGCAATGAGCAGCCGTTACAACTAATTTATTAGAGATGAGTGTAGCTCCACATCGGAATCCTAATTTCGATTTTGAGTAGGAATAGATAGAAACTAACCATGGCCATTGTCCTCTTTCTATAGTCTGCCCTTCAAGGACTAATGGCACATAAATGTTCCTTGTATCTACTCTACCACATCCAACAACCTCACTGAAAATCATCAAGTGATTTTTTAGTATTGCATTGAATTTTTTAGAATTAGATTATTTTATTTTTACCTGTCATCATAATCTTCTGTGCTAGAATTCAATTGAACAGGTTCAACTGTTGGTTTTGGTGTTAATCTATTAACCACTTCTGTTCTTAACTTTTGTTCCTTTGTGTAGAAATTGTACTCGTCGTGCATTTTAACCAAATATGGCTTTGTTACTGCAAGAGTAAATGAAGAAGAACTAAAAAGTCAGTCAACTTTATACTAAATACATTTGCAAACTAACCATTTACATCGCAGAGCGTTACACCTTTTCAAACTATTTTCGTAACATTTGTTATATGTTTTTGAGACGGAGGAATAAATTCATAGATCATATTAAGTTTTTTTTCATTTTTTGGTTGATTCAGTGTTATCAAATTCAAAATTTGTAGTTTTCCTAAATTATTAGGATCAGGTTTTGTTGATGATTCATATTCTAAATCCAAATCAACCTTCCGGAGATTTCCATCATCACGAATCCATGCCAAACCAATGCCAACCCATCCCAATTCTGCACTCATATACACAAATTTCAGATGCGATTTATCACAAACATTAAATCTCTGTGCAATTGCAAGTTCAAAAGCACTAAAAATGACTAAAAACTTCATTAAAATCATTGAAATCTACAAAAAAGATCTCCAATTTGGCACAAATATGATGTTAAATGGCTGTGTCTAAATCACTACTGAAGAGCTTCGCATTGATTCAAAAGTATCCACTGGGAAACAGGTAAGGAAAATCAAATATAAAATAAACTCACAAACTTCAAACTTCTCCAACCAGTTAATTAAACGTCACGAACAAGAATAGTGTGAGGTATAAATGATACGTTTATACGATTTTTTTTCTTCGACCATCATAACCTTCACCTGAGATATCGTGCTTTGCTGTAAAACCAAAATACGTCTCAAATGCAATAAAAATAAGAAAAAAAAGAAAAAAAACAAAGATTCGAAATAGCTATTTAATATCATTTAATATGTATAATCTGTATCAAAAGAAGTAATCCAGTCTGTAAATTGTGACACATCCGTGAAGACGACGTATTCATTCAAATTGCAGGTATTACCGCCATCAGTGAGTAAGGATGTTGAAACAACACCTCTGAGAGTCCAACGACCATCTTTTTCAAAAACAAATGGCCCTCCTGAGTCACCATTGCAAGGACCTTCAGTCCCATTGCGCCATCCTGCACAGAAAGTCACCTCCGAAGTAATTTTGACAAAAGCTTCATTGGAGCGCAAGCAGGTTTCGTCTGAAACCACAGGAATCTTACTTTGTTTCGGAAGTACCGTGAAGAAGTTTCCATTTTCATCACGACCCCACCCGGCAATGAATCCCGTCTTCCCAACAAGACTAGTTTTCGTTTCAGGACCCTTCCAGAGACAAGCAGGCCTGATGTACGTTGTAAAACGAACGCGCTCAGGAATAACAACAATTGCAATGTCTGAATCAATTTTGTTGAGCTTCTGATAGTCTGGATGAATATTTACACTCTGTGGGTACACGATCTTTGTTACTTTATCTTGGGGCCTTTTAAGGTTGTACTGTCCTAGTATAATGAGGACATCATCTGACTTTACTTGTCGGTTGTTGACATCGAAGAAACAATGAGCAGCCGTTACAACTAATTTATTGGAGATGAGTGTAGCTCCGCATCGGAATCCTAGTTTTAGATTGGAGTAGGAATAGACTGAGACTAACCATGGCCATTGTCCTCTTTCTATAGTCTGCCCTTCAAGAACTAATGGCACATAAATGTTTGTTGTGTCTACTTTACCACATCCAACCGTTTCACTGGAAAATAAGTCATAATTGGCTTCAGTTTTCTAAGCTTTTTTTTTTGTTAATAAATTAAGTAAGTGGTAATTCTACTTCTTTACTAGGTAGCAAGTGACTCGTTATAATTTCTGCTACTGAACTTATCTTCATTCGTTCTAATTTAGATAAATCTCTATTAAAAAAAAAAGAATTTACAGAAGAAACAGAAATATATAAATCAAATTAACATATACTAAAACACAAAGAGTTTGACAGTTTCATTAAGTTTGACCAAGCAAGGTCTCTTTTCTCACTACAATGTTTTATTGTATTTGTGAATATAAGATTAAGAATTTGAAACGAATATCATAATGAATCCGAACTTGTTTGTCTCACCTATCATCTGTAGTTCCTGCGTTCACATTTAGAGGTACTGGGGCAGAAGTTGTTGTAGTTTTAGTTTCTGGGGTTTCAATAATTTCAGCAGTAAACGATCTTTCCTTTGTGTAATCATTGTAGACTGCTCGCATTTTTACTACATAAGGTTTCTCGGGAGTTTTCGCAGCTAAATAATAAAACAAAAATTAACCTACTTAGGGGAGGGCGGGGCTATTTGTGTCAATTTGGATAAATCGCTATATGCAGGACTCCCACGGGGCAAGAAATTTTCCTCGTTAGGTCATTCTTATAGGAAATTTCCTTGCCTACAACTTTGTCTCAGACCGCTTTTCTCTATCTCCACGGGAAATATGAGTTTTCGAGCTTTTCCTGAACCCTTCCGCTTCTGACTTTTTTAAGAATCCGTCGACTAATATTGTCACCGACGGGGGTAATTAAGTCGGTGGAATTTTCCGACATTTCCAAAGATTTTCCACCTGAGAGATTAGTTGTAGCTACTAACCGAACTCATCACTTGTTCATCCACGGCAAGGAATTTCACTTTTCTATCCACTAAAACACAGAATTTTGGAATTTTCTCAACCCCTACATTTTGCGACAAAAAGGTTAGAAAACATGTCAATATTTTGACGTCCCATATGATTTACATTGGTGACAAAATTAGCCCCACTCGACATGTGTTGATTTGCATAAATGTGCAGAAAAATCATTAAAAGTTAGTGAAAAATACACCTTGGCAACGTTTTCTGCATTGACCTAGCTTGTGGAAAAGACGGTGAGATTGGAAAATCGCTAAAAGAAAAGTGTCGGAAAATGAGTTTTTCTTAACACGCAAAACGTATTTTTGGAGGTCTCAAAATTTGTTTATTTTTTTATTCCTAAACTATTCATCGGATAATCTCCAAACTACAGTCAACTATTGAGGGTAGATAGGAATTCGTATCATAAATTTTTCAGGTGCTTCCGATTAATAACTTAAGAGAAATCGCCATTTGAAAATTCCGAACTGTCACAAATAGTCCCGTTCTCCCCTATAGCTGGTCTTTGAGATTAAAGTTTTTGCTAATCTTACCTGTATTATTACATATATATAGATCATTCCATATTATATATATTGGATCCGGTAGTGGATTCTGTGTTGGGAATATCCATTCGTACGCCATATTCCATCTCATTTCATTTAAATTATTAGCGGTTGGAACTAAAGTTAGTATTTGGAGAGATCCTAAATTATTGGGATCCGGCTTCGCTGTTGCAAATTCTATTTCCAACTCCAAGTTGTGTATTCTGTAATATCTTGCAGTCCATGCCCATCCAAGACCAACCCATCCCAATTTTTCATTTATGTACACATATCTTAATCCCGAATTTTCGCACACATCGTATCTTTGTGAAATCACAGTACAAACAACACTTAGAATCACAAAAATTTGTAACAAAGACATTAAATGCGACATTCTTGAGAAAATTATCCGACTAGTGGCTGCGTAACCACACAAAACGCTACTGATGAGCTTCCCGCTGATTGAGTCTCCCTGACTGTGGAATTTTAGCAAGGTAAATGTGGTGAGCAGGTTGAAAAAAAATTTAATAAGCTTCCCCAACCAGTTTGAATTTAAACGTCACGAACAAGAATATGTAGTGTGAACATATGATGCGTTTATGTACGATGTTTTTCTTCAACCAACATGAACTCGCTGAGATCTCGTGTTTTGGTGTAAAATAAAAACCAAAATACGTCTCTAATACAAATTTTTTCGTGACGTCGTTACAGTTTGGGACAACAGAACATTGATGTATGTTTCTCTATACTTATAATATGTATCAAAAAATAGTGGGCAGCATATATTTATGATCTCATGATCACAAGAATTTCCAAGATGCCCAATAACGGTTTAATCCTGGGGAAATTCTGCATTTTGGTAACGCTGAGCAAATCAGCTTCTCACGTATTGAGGCTTCCCCTGAGTGAGTATGGAATTTCAGAAAAAAAACAGTTCGGTGAGTAAGTAGAAGAATTAAGTAAACTTCCCCAACAAGTTTCAATTTTAGCATCACGAGCAAAGATATTGTCATGCTATACAGAGTGATGTGTCTTTGCACTATGGTGGAATCATGTATTACCAATACACAGCTATTCCACTAATCTCATACTTTGACGTAAAAAAGGCAAGAGTGACGTCTTTGAAACTATCGTAGCGCCTTTGAGTTAACAAAAGTGGTTTAATAAAAACTCCCAGTATGTAATTTTTCTGCAATAGATATTTGCTGTGTTGTTATTAAGTACATTACCCTTTCTAAGTTTCTTCTTCTTTTATAAATGAAGATGAATAAAATGGTTAAACAAAAAAAAGAGATTTGAAAATAAGATTGATAAAGAATTTTTATTTATTTGACAGAATTGTATAGAAATACATTAAGATTCATTGACTAAATAACATTTTGATGTTTAATAGGTGTATTCGTTATCAAAAGATGTTATCCAATCTGTAAATTGAGCTACGTCTGTGAATATGACGTATTCATTGAGATTGCAGGTATTGCTGCCATCAGTGAGCAGGGATGTTGAAACAACACCTCTCAGAGTCCAACGACCATCCTTTTTAAAAACAAATGGCCCTCCTGAGTCACCATTGCAAGGACCTTCTGTTCCATTGCGCCATCCTGCACAAAATGTTACTGAAGATGTAATTCTGACGAAAACTTCATGGGATCGTAGACATGTTTCATCGGAAACTACAGGAATTTCACTTTGTTTGGGTAATTCCGAAAAGAAATTTCCATATTCATCACGTCCCCACCCAGCAATGTATCCTCTCTTCCCAACAATGCTGTCTTTAGTATCAGGACCCTTCCACAGGCATGCAGGACGGATGTAGTGAGTGAAGCGAACTCTTTCGGCCAGAACAACAACCGCAATATCTGAATCAATTTTTGTTAGTTTCCGATATGTTGGGTGAATATTCACACTTTCGGGATAAACAATTTCGCTGCCTTGATCTTGTGGTCTTTTTAGGTTATACTGTCCAAGAATGATGAGGACATCATCTGAATTGATTCTTCGATTGAAGACATCAAAGAAGCAATGAGCAGCCGTTACAACTAACTTATTAGAGATGAGTGTAGCTCCACATCGGAATCCTAATTTCGATTTTGAGTAGGAATAGATAGAAACTAACCATGGCCATTGTCCTCTTTCTATAGTCTGCCCTTCAAGGACTAATGGCACATAAATGTTCCTTGTATCTACTCTACCACATCCAACAACCTCACTGAAAATCATCAAGTGATTTTTTAGTATTGCATTGAATTTTTTAGAATTAGATTATTTTATTTTTACCTGTCATCATAATCTTCTGTGCTAGAATTCAATTGAACAGGTTCAACTGTTGGTTTTGGTGTTAATCTATTAACCACTTCTGTTCTTAACTTTTGTTCCTTTGTGTAGAAATTGTACTCGTCGTGCATTTTAACCAAATATGGCTTTGTTACTGCAAGAGTAAATGAAGAAGAACTAAAAAGTCAGTCAACTTTATACTAAATACATTTGCAAACTAACCATTTACATCACAGAGCGTTACACCTTTCCAAACTATTTTCGTAACATTTGTTATATGTTTTTGAGACGGAGGAATAAATTCATAGATCATATTAAGTTTTTTTTTTCATTTTTTGGATGATTTAGTGTTATCAAATTCAAAATTTGTAGTTTTCCTAAATTATTAGGATCAGGTTTTGTTGATGATTCATATTCTAAATCCAAATCAACCTTCCGGAGATTTCCATCATCACGAATCCATGCCAAACCAATGCCAACCCATCCCAATTCTGCACTCATATACACAAATTTCAGATACGATTTATCACAAACATTAAATCTCTGTGCAATTGCAAGTTCAAAAGCACTAAAAATGACTAAAAACTTCATTAAAATCATTGAAATCTACAAAAAAGATCTCCAATTTGGCACAAATATGATGTTAAAAGGCTGCGTCTAAATCACTACTGAAGAGCTGGGCATCGATACAAAAGTATCCACGGGGAAACAGGTAAGGAAAATCAAAGCTAAAATAAACTCACAAACTTCAAACTTCTCCAACCAGTTAATTAAACGTCACGAACAAGAATAGTGTGAGGTATAAATGATACGTTTATACGATTTTTTTCTTCGACCATCATAACCTTCACCTGAGATATCGTGCTTTGCTGTAAAACCAAAATACGTCTCAAATGCAATAAAAATAAGAAAAAAAAGAAAAAAAAAACAAAGATTCGAAATAACTATTTTATATCATCTAATATGTATAATCTGTATCAAAAGAAGTGATCCAGTCAGTAAACTGTGTTACGTCCGTGAAAACGACGTATTCATTCAAATTGCAGGTATTACCGCCATCAGTGAGTAAGGATGTTGAAACAACACCTCTGAGAGTCCAACGACCATCTTTTTCAAAAACAAATGGCCCTCCTGAGTCACCATTGCAGGGACCTTCCGTCCCATTGCGCCATCCTGCACAGAAAGTCACCTCCGAGGTAATTTTGGAGAAAGCTTCATTGGAGCGCAAGCAGGTTTCGTCTGAAACCACAGGAATCTCACTTTGTTTCGGAAGTTCCGTGAAGAAGTTTCCATTTTCGTCACGACCCCACCCGGCAATGAATCCCGTCTTCCCAACAATGCTCTTTTTCGTCTCAGGACCCTTCCAGAGGCAAGCAGGCCTGATGTACGTTGTAAAACGAACGCGCTCAGGTATAACAACAATTGCAATGTCTGAATCAATTTTGTTGAGCTTCTGATATTTCGGGTGTATGTTGACGCTTTCAGGATAAACGATTTTTGTTCCTCGATCTTGGGGTCTTTTGAGATTGTACTGCCCTAATATGATAAGGACATCCTCAGACTTTACTTGTCGGTTGTAGACATCGAAGAAACAATGAGCAGCAGTTACAACTAATTTATTTGAAATGAGTGTAGCTCCGCATCGGAATCCTAGTCTTAGATTGGAGTACGAATAGATTGAAACTAACCATGGCCACTGTCCTCTTTCTATAGTCTGTCCTTCCAAAACTAATGGCACATAAATGTTTGTTGTATCTACTTTACCACATCCAACCGTTTCACTGGAAAATAAGTCATAATTGGCTTCAGTTTTCTAAGTTTTTTTTTTTGTAAATAAATTAAGTAAGTGGTAATTCTACTTCTTTACTAGGTTAGCAAGTGACTCGTTATAATTTCTGCTACTGAACTTATCTACATTCTTTCTAATTTAGATAAATCTCTATTAAAAAAAAAGATTTACAGAAGAAACAGAAATATATAAATCAAATTAACATATACTAAAACATAAAGAGTTTGACAGTTTCATTAAGTTTGACCAAGCAAAGTCTCTTTTCTCACTACAATGTTGAATTGTATTTGTGAATATAAGATTAAGAATTTAAAACGAATATCACAATGAATCCGAACTTGTTTGTCTCACCTATCATCTATAGTTTCTTCGTTCACATTTAGAGGTACTGGGGCAGAAGTTGTTGTAGTTTTAGTTTCTGGGGTTTCAATAATTTCAGCAGTAAATGATCTTTCCTTTGTGTAATCATTGTAGACTGCTCGCATTTTTACTACATAAGGTTTCTCGGGAGTTTTCGCAGCTAAATAATGAGACAAACATTAACCTACTAATAGCTAGTCTTTAGAATTAAACTTTTTGCTTATCTCACCTGTATTATTACATATATATTGATCATTCCATATTATATATATTGGATCCGGTAGTGGATTCTGTGTTGGGAATATCCATTCGTACGCCATATTCCATCTCATTTCATTTAAATTATTAGCAGTTGAAACGAAAGTTAGTATTTGGAGAGATCCCAAATTATTGGGATCCGGCTTCGCTGTTGCAAATTCTATTTCTATCACCAAGTTGTGTATTCTGTATGATCTTGCAGTCCATGCCCATCCAAGACCAACCCATCCCAATTCATCATTTATGTACACATATCTTAATCCTGAATCTTCGCACACATCGTATCTTTGAGAAATCACAGTACAAACAATACTTAGAATCACAAAAATTTGTAACAAAGACATTAAATGCGACATTCTTGAGAAAATTAAGCGACCAGTGGCTCCGTAACCACTCAAAACGCTACTGATGAGCTTCCCGCTGATTGAGTCTCCCTGACTGTGGAATTTTAGCAAGGTAAATGTGGTGAGCAGGTTGAAAAAAAATTTAATAAACTTCCCCAACCAGTTTGAATTTAAACGTCACGAACAAGAATATGTAGTGTGAGGTACATATGATGCGTTTATGTACAATGTTTTTCTTCGGCCAACATGAACTCGCTGAGATCTCGTGTTTTGGTGTAAAATAAAAACCAAAATACGTCTCTAATACAAATATGGATGGAAGTATGGAATTTCAGATAAAACAGTCCGGTGAGTAAGTAGAAGAATTAAGTAAACTTCCCCAACAAGTTTCAATTTTAGCATCACGAGCAAAGATATTGTCATGCTATACAGAGTGATGTGTCTTTGCACTATGGTGGAATCATGTATTACCAATACACAGCTCTTCCACTAATCTCATACTTTGACGTTAAAAAGGCAAGAGTGACGTCTTTGAAACTATCGTACGTAATTTTTCTGCAATAGATAATTGTTGTGTTGTTATTAAGTACATTACCCTTTCTAAGTTTCTTCTTCTTTTATATGAAGATGAATAAAATGGTTAAACAAAAAAAAAGACATTTGAAAATAAGATTGATAAAGAATTTTTATTTATTTGACAGAATTGTATAGAAATACATTAAGAATCATTGACTAAATAACATTTGATATTTAATAGGTGTACTCGTTATCAAAAGAAGTTATCCAATCTGTAAATTGAGCCACGTCTGTGAATATGACGTATTCATTGAGATTGCAGGTATTGCTGCCATCAGTGAGCAGAGATGTTGAAACAACACCTCTCAGAGTCCAACGGCCATTTCTGTCAAAGACAAGAGGTCCTCCTGAGTCACCATTGCAAGGACCCTCCGTCCCATTGCGCCATCCTGCGCAGAATGTTACCGAAGATGTAATTCTGACGAAAACTTCATGGGATCGTAGACATGTTTCATCGGAAACTACGGGAATTTCACTTTGTTTGGGTAATTCCGAAAAAAAATTCCCATGTTCATCACGTCCCCACCCAGCGATGTATCCTCTCTTCCCAACAATGCTGTCTTTAGTATCAGGACCCTTCCACAGGCATGCAGGACGAATGTAGTGAGTGAAGCGAACTCTTTCGGCCATAACAACAACCGCAATATCTGAATCAATTTTTGTTAATTTCTGATATTTCGGATGAATATTAACGCTTTCGGGATAAACAATTTTGCTTCCTTGATCCTGAGGTCTTTTGAGATTGTATTGCCCAAGGATGATAAGAACATCCTCAGACTTTACTTGTCGATTGTAGACATCGAAGAAACAATGAGCAGCAGTTATAACTAGTTTGTTGGAAACAAGCGTAGCTCCACATCGGAATCCTAGTCTTAGATTAGAGTAAGAATAGACCGAGACTAACCATGGCCACGTTCCCCTTTCAATTGTCTGCCCTTCAAGAACTAATGGCACATAAATGTTTGTCAAGTCTACTTTACCACATCCAACAGTTTCACTGAAAAATATTTACCAACTTTAGCATTGCATCAAATCTTAGAATTAGATTCTTATTACCTATCATCATAGTCTTCTGTACTAGCTATCAATTGAACAGGCGCAACTGTTGGTTTCGATTTAAACCTATTAACTACTTCGGTCGTTAGCGTTCTTTCCTTTGTGTAGTAATTGTACTCAGCGTGCATTTTAACCAAATATGGTTTTGTTACTGCAATAATAAGAAAAAGAAGAACTAAAGGTGATGAAAATAACACAAATACCTTCACAAAACTAACCATTTAGATCACAGAGCGTTACACCTTTCCAAACTATTTTCGTAATATCTGGAATTTGTTCCTGAGACGCAAGGTTAAATTCATAAACCATATTTAAGAACTTTTCATTTTTCGGATCATTCAGTGGTATCATATTCAAAATTTGTAGTTTTCCTAAATTATTGGGATCAGGTTCTATTGATGATTCATACTCTAAATCCAAATCAACCTTGCGTAGTTGTCCCATATCCTGAGTCCATGCCCAACCAATGCCAACCCATCCCAATTCTCCATCCATATACACAAGTCTCAGTCCCGAATCACCACAAACATTGTACCTCTGTGCAATTGCAATTTGAAAAGCACTAAAAATGACTAAAAACTTCACTAAAATCATTGAAATTCACACAAAAATCTTCAATTTGGCACAAATATGATGTTAAATGGCTGCGTCCAAATCACTACTGAAGAGCTTCGCATTGATACAAAAGTATCCATGGCATTTTACATTGGAAAACAGGTAAGAAAAATCAAAGCTAAAATTATTAATAAAGTTCCCAAACCAGTTTCTGAGTTCAGCGTCGTGTGCAGAGAATATGATGTAAATAAATGCGTATACGTCTCCCAAACGCAGACCTCTTTACCTGAACGTCTCAGCACCATAGTGCTATTTTGGAAATGCCCAATGCATCGTGACGTCATTATTGTTTGAGGTCATTCTTCACGTGCTTTTTTTTCAATCTTTTGATTATTTATGCAAACGTCAAACACGTTGATAGATTTTATAGCTATGGATTGTTTTTATGAGGTGCGTTGACCTTCTTTTCTTATGTTTCTTAAATACTATGTACATAAAAAAATATTATCTGCAAGGTTTTGAATTTTATCCATTCTTCTAACTATATTAGGAAAAACATTTGAGATTACTTAGGAAGAAGTTGAAGAGTAGATACAAAAAATTACACGAATGATGGTTTTTAAATATCCTTAATTTTTTTCAAAGGAAAATTAAGAGATATGTTTTTAATGAGTTTTCTTTTCAAATTAAAAAGTCTTCATTTACATACAGTGAGTGCCATATACAACGAACTATATTCAGTATTCATGCAAAACGAAATGGATGATTTGGCATAAATATCGATTTAATTAAACTGTCAATAAATAACCAAACATATATTAATAAAAATACCATAAAGTTTGAAGAAAACACTGAACGCAGTGTAAGACGACTTATGTATTCTTCTCAAACACCAGAGAATGCTCTCAATTCATAAATTAAATTTTAAATTAAACTACAAATAGAATTCTCCCGCAACTTATAGCTGCACTGCACAATACAATATACTTGTCTTAGGAGAAGAAATAAAACGGAAAAGACGACCTCGTGTGACATTCTCATTACAATCCAACGAAAAGTTAACAAATTTTCTTCTCTATCTGATGTATAACTTCGTACCAACACGGAAAGAAACTTTATTCATGGAACACCCTCTGCCTGCAATTCTTTCTCATTCAACATCTATTGGGTAATCAATAAAAAGTTCATTGAAGTATTATTTAAGACATTGGAATGAATTAAAAACCCATAGAATTAATTATTGGCGCTGTGAGGAATTGAATTTCATGCATCAATCAAAACACGGAGTGAGATTGCAATCTACGGCGGGAGGAGAAATTATTGTAGGTTATTCTTGTAATTTTCTCCCATCAGGAAGACCTCAAATCACGAACTTCTCTCGCATGGATGTTTATGGAGAAATTTCTCTATTTATAAACATAATGCATTTTGAGAGAAGACACTCTAGGGCGTTTTTTGAAGAATTTACATACATGCAATATACATACAATATATTGTAATTATGGGTTTAGAGAAATAAAATGAAATAAAAAAAATTACGACAGATATAGAGAAGAAAATGATGCGTGAAGAGCCATATTGAATAACCTCTGACATTCACGTTTTTCCTTCAACCTAAATTCTTTATCCGTTAATGCAAAGTTTCATATAATAACAATGCTATTATTTTGTTTTTTTTTTTCTTTTCCTTCCAATTCTGTCTTGTTTATTGATTATGATGACATCAATTGCTATATAGCAATGAAATTTCTTTGCTGTTGACGTAGTAACACCAATTATTTAATCAAACAGAAAGAAGATACATTTTAATTTGCTTTTGTTTGCCAAGAGACCTAAATTATCAAATGATAAATCTATTAAAAATTTATTAAAAACACATAAGATATTTTTTCATAAATAATTTGTGACAATTTTTTTATTATTCGTTTTATTTTGGCTTCATAAAACTGAACTAAACGTCACCATATTTTAATTACGACTTTAGTTGTATTAGACCTAAGTTTTTTTAGGTTATGCTTAAGTTTTAAAAAAAAACCTGTATTTTTTAAGCCAAACTTAATTCTTTTAAGGTGGGTTAAAATTCTTTAAGGATCTGGCTTTTGAAATTGTATGATTAGGCCAGAGGATTAGATAACGCGTCTCAACGCATTAATGGGTATTTGAACATTTAACCAAAAACCAGGCCCAAGTTTCTCTCTAGCTGGACTTAAATTCTTTAGGCTAGGCCTTACTTTTCTCAAACCAGACTTTTCTTTTTTAAATTCTGCTAAGCTGCTTTTTTAACCATAATTTAGGGTTTATGGCAAGCCTAAGTTTTTTTAGGTTTAATTTTGAGGTTTAAGGATTCTGCTGAGAAACGAGATTGAATGAAATTTTAGTTGTTTTTTTTTTAATATTGAAGACGTCTAGTCGTCGGCCTCTTAATTCGTAAAAATCATTCAGAAATACGTTTAGTCTCGATTTAGTCTATCTTAACCTTAATACTTAACATGGTCAAAAACTTAAGTCCGCCCTAAAAACTATAGTATGGTCTAAAAACGGATTAAACCGATCTTAGTAGTCAATTTCACCTTATATCTTTATACTCAAACTACACTAGGACTTTTTTTTTCTATTTCTTTCTTCCGCAGCCAACTTATCAATAGATCAATATCTAAAACGTTATGAAGTATATACATTATATCAATACCGAAACGACTGGAAAAATCTTTCCACCCTCACTTGTCAATTTGACTCAATTCGTTGCCATTTACCCAAATCCACTTAATTGACTAGAGGGAGAGTTCAATAGGATAGGGACTGATATGACATAAAAAATCCCTCCCAAAGGGATTATAGTGTCTGTGCCCTTTCGTCTTTTAGTAGAGAGAAACTTGAAAAAAAAGCACCGATACCTCACGTGGTGATTCTGGGGTGATGCTGTCTTTATTGATGGTCATTCACACTAAAATTCAGACAACTTGAGCATAAAAGGAACCAATATATTGGTGATGGTGCAACTTTCTATACACCTCAATATGGCCCTAAAATCTTCATGCTTCGCTGCTTGGGCATTGTGTTCTCATCTAATAGCATGAGGGATGATTTTGAGGGAGTACACGTTACAATTTGCTGAGGTCAGTCATACTGGAAACGATGCAACAGTGACCTAATTCCCCTGTGGGTGATATAAATCGCCACCCAACCAATGAGGAAAAAAAAGGACGTAACCATCTTGAGCCGAATGTACGGTAGAAGTTTTCTAAATAAATGTCTGCTATGTGGTATGAATAATAAAAATTCATTCTCGCGTTTTTCCATCACATAGAAATGCTCTAGGGGAAGACGGGGTAATTTGGCCACTTTGGCAAAGTCATTAATGGGAATATCTCAAGTATGGTAAATGCTAGAAAATCCATTTCTCCACAGTTTATACTCCCCATAGAGATAATCAATCGTACCAAGTTTGAGGAAAATCCGATCATTAGATTTTCTTTTATTTGATAAAAATCATTTTTTCACTTTTTCAAGTGCTTTTGGCATTTTGAATCTACGTCATTTTCGAAAAATTTTTAACACTTAAAAATTAACTTTTAAGCCATTAAGGGTCATTGATCCATCATAAACACGATAGTGACATCCATTTTCCGATATCACAAACAGATTTTCCTGTGGAAATGGTTTTATCCGGAAAATTGGAGTGGGGTAATTTGGCCACTTGAGTTTTTCCGGCACATTTTCCGACGCACATTTAAGATATTTATTGTGGTTGTGCCTTTTAATGTTTTCTTACAGATTATAAGCAAAGTAGGATAAAAAATTTTATCTAAAAAAAGAAATTTGCGATAATTTGAAAAATGGCCTTTTTTAGACTTTTCCCGTTTATGGTTCAGAAAATGTTAAAGTTTGAGGTTCTGTTAAATATTTTTATCTGGCAAATTACTGGAAATGAATCTTAGATAAATAACCTATCTTCGAAAAAAATAATCGAAAAAATAAAATTTTTTTATTGTTCAAAAATTTTCATGTTTAATAATTTGTGCGCTAAAGTGTCCAAATTACCCGTGCTCGGGGTAATTTGGCCACTAAGCTAAGGGTCCAGGAGAATGGAAAATTCACCCATTTCTCATCGAGATAGAGAAAAGTGTTATATGGGAAAGTTGTAGGCCGGAACATTTCCTACAAAATAGGGTTATTCGGTTTTCTTCATACTACCATACTTGCTTGAAATATCCCTAAAACCGCCAAAGTGGCCAAATTACCCCGTCCTCCCCTATATATAAATTTTTGAAAGTCTCGCCTTTGCCAGTTTACGGGTTAACCCACCAACCATAATAATATTCACGGAAATTTGTTCATCGTGGGTGTTAACGTCAAAATGAGCTCTTTTTTGTTGTTACCGGAGTCACACAGCGAAATCAATTGAGTTATTCGCATTTTAATTTTGGCAATTGGATAAATTGAGGAAAAATGCAAATGATTCGAGGTCATTATCCCAATTAGTTGGTATACCACAATCGTGGCATACCAAGTATTGTAATCGTCGGAAAAACCGACCACCTCAGATCGGGCTCAAACTTGGTATGAGCACGTTTTAGACATTCCACATTACGAAAATGGTGGTGGAAAATTTTTGATCCGGCCGGCCTGCCGGCCTGCCGGCCTGCCGTCCGGTGGTCAACATTTTGCATTATATCTCGAGAACGGTAACAGATAGAGACTTCCGGTTTGAAGTTTTCTATAGGAATGTGGGCGTCAAATTTCATTTTTTCGCATTTTCAAAATCCAAGATGGCCGCCGTCCGCCATTTTGAAATACTGTCAACCACTTCCCTTACAGCTAGAGGTCTGAAGCTTTAGTATGTTGTAGAGCTCAGTGAGACGTTTTCATCAACAATTCGTACTTGACAATCGGTCAAGCCGTTTAGCAAATATGGCGGCCTAAAGCAAAAAGTGTTTTTTCGATATATCTCGAGAACGGCTTGACCGATTTTGACCATCTTGGTATCAAATGAAAGGTATTGAGAAGCCCTACAACTGTTTAGAACATTCCAAGTTTCAAAAACATCCGCAAGAGGCGCTAAAAACAAAAACAAAAATTGCCTAATTTTAAGGGGCTATATCTCCGAACATCTGTTATAGATTTCCTTTAAATTTAGATATGTTGTAGCCTGACTCAATATCTGTCACCAGTCCGAAAATGAAGAAATTCTATGTCGCCGTTTAGAAGATATGGCCATTTGAAAAATTCTTGAATTTGAAAAGTTCTAAGAGCCATATCTCTTGAACGGCTTGTCCGATTTCGCTCAATTTGGTATCAAATTAAAGGTTTTGCAATTACCTACAACTTTTTAGAACATCAGAAACCTCTAGAACCTTTCCTTTAGGACGAAAAGTGCAAAAAATTGTTTTGGTAAAACAAAAATCCGCCATTTTGTGTACTAGAGGTGACCTTGAAATGTATCGAAATATATGTCAGATTATAGCTTATTTCAATACCTTTCCAGAACTAGTCAAGAAATTTCTGTATGTGCAATAGAACTTGATATAGTATAACCATTTTTGTCTTTCGAATTGATGAATTTCATTAAAAAAAATCAACTTTGCCTACTAATACTACTTAAAAATTAAATTACGACGCATAGATTGACCCATCCGCGTTGTGGTATACCAACTCTAATAACTGGACGCGTTATGATTGACTTTTGTGTGGGACACACAAATCTTTTTTTTTCCTCCATTGTGTTGCTGTGCCATTTTTGGGGCTCACAAATAGGAAGAAATTTTCGTGAAATTGTGCTTATTTTTCCTCCTCTTTAAGCGTGATTTTTTATTTTCTTATTACAATATTGGATTCTCTCGCCAAGAAAGCAAAAAAAAGCACAAAAGAGTTCAAAAAGAAATCTTTGAAAATGGATTACATTTAATATGGATGGTTGATGAATTGTAAAAGAGGGGCTTTTGTCAGCCAAATGCTGTGCATAGCAGTGAAACTAATTCGGGACTAATGGGTATTAGCGTGGAGTTTATTGCTTCGCCAGAATCATGTTATTGTGTTTATTGGAAGCATTTTCCATTTTAAGCAACATTCCCATTTTCTTTTTTTGCCCTTTGGCGGGATTTTTGTTCTCTTGTTGTTGTTTAAAGTGGTGGAAAGGTTTTTTAAAAAAAAGTCAGCCTTTAAGTTGAATTTTTGTTGTAAATTGATATTAAATCGGTTTATTTATTCGACATTAGATTTAGTAGAGATTTTTTTCTTTAAATCTTTATAAATTAATCTTTTCGCATATTCGAAGAAATACAAGATTTGTAAAACTTTTACTTAAAACTTAAAAAAAAGGACTTTCACTTCAAGTCCACATTTTCCATTTCCTTTTTTGCTGATTTTTCACATTATACTCCTACATTTATATATTTTATTGCTATATAGCATTTATGCAAAATAAAAAGGGAATTAAGAGAAAACAAGTGTAGAAAACAGCATTATTGTAAAGATTTTCTCTATTAAATCACAAAAAGCAAAAAACAGCAGAAGGATTGCTGTTTCGAGCATACACCATCCATGTTATGTATAGGGGAGACCGGGGTAAAAATAGTCAATTTGCATAAATCCTTATCTGCAGGATTCCTCAAGGGCAAGAAAATTTCCTCGATACGTCATTCTTATAGGAAATTTCCTGGCCTACAACTTTGTCTCAGACCACTTTTCTCTATCTCCACGGGAAATATGAGTTTTCGAGCTTTTCCTAAACCCTTCCGCTTCTGACTATTTTTAAACGCGGCGGGTAAATATAGTCACCAGTAGGCTAAATAAAGTCGGCCGAATTTTCCGACATTTCCAATGATTTTCCACCTGAGAGATTGATAGTAGTTGATAGCTAAACTTCTCACCTTTTGATCCGCGACAAGGAATTTCACTTTTATACGCACTAAAACAGAGAATTTTGCGATTTTCTCAAACACGCCATTTTGCAACAAATGAATAGAAAATATGCCAAAAATTTCGATCTCCCATATGATTTACATGGGATGACTAGATCTACCCCAAGGGTTATGTTTTGATTCAAAAAATTGTAGAGAAAAATCATTAAAAGTTATTGAAAAATACACCTTGGCAACGTTTTCTGCACTAACCCAGCTAGTGAGAAAAAATATCAGATTGGAAAATTGCTGAAGGAAAACTTCGGAAAACGCGTTTTTCTCAATACGCAAAAGTTTGGGAAATGGGCCAAAAATCTATTTTCATTTTTAACTCCTAAAGTACTGATCGCATAACCTCCAAATTACTGTCAAAAATTATAGGTTGGTAGGGCTTTCCACCAGAATTTTTTCCGATTTTTCCGATTAATAACTTCTGAGAAATTGGCATTTGAAAATTCGAAAATGACTATTTTTACCCCGGTCTCCCCTATGCCCGTAGAGACATCCAATGTGTACCACTCAAAGCCTTTAAAGATGCTATGGGAGATTTATATCTTGTCTATTTCAATGTTTCTCCGAAGATTACGGCAAAATCGTATGTCGACGAATATGTCTGAAGGTTTTTCTGTCAGACTTTATTGCTTCATTGTGTTCCTTTTTCATCGCAAAATACCCTCCCATCTTTCTCTCCCACTCTTAGCTGTGTTGTTGTATATATAATGCTTAAGTGGAGAGACTTATCCATAATTTCATTCTTCATCTTTCTCCTATATAATTCATAAGCTATTTGCGTCAGATGCGTGTGCATTTTATATCTGTAATTTCTTGACTTTTTTTTCTCTTAACTTTATTCTCCCTCAATTACACTCTGAAAATATCAAGTCTTTGTGTTTAGCACACACACGCAGAAAAGAATGTGACAATTTATTGTATAAAATCTCCACCAATATGAAAAACATATTGGAGCTAAAAGCTTTTATATGCGACAGGAGAGATAATAAATAAATCTCTATATTGATATGCGCCACAATATGAGCATGATTTATGTAGAAATCATTTTAAGGATTGCTTTTAAGTGATCGTCGAAAGAATTTTCCCATCAGAACGCTTAAGAATCTGAGAATTTTTATTAAAATTGTAATTCTAGAAGAATTATTTCTTATGCTTCTTATGCTATATATTTGTTTTATTTGATAAATAAATTGAAGAGATTGAATACGCAATTTTTTCTTCAAATAGTTAGAAGAAGATCTCAAAGAAATCATCACAGTTTTATCTTATTGCAGCAACAGAAGTAACCTCCATACTGTTAGATTTATTTATGTAATTCACTCATCTTTTATGAAGCATACAATTTTATTGGACTATACCTACATTAAGGACCAAAGACATGCGACATCTTTAAGAGAGAGGGGAGTTTATGTTGTGTTTCTTATGGTAGTTTTTATTTGTGTGTGCATTTACAGAAAGTGAATAGAAGTGAGAAAAGTGGAGTAAATTAGACACGGTAAAAACACCATATGGGATGTTGCTTATTTGATGTATAGTTGTCAGAAAAATGTTTTGTATGCTTCATTTTGGCTATTTGATGTAAAATTTATGGTTTCTATCCCAAGAAGTGTTTGTATGTTAGCAAGTGTGGGTGAAGAAAATGTTTATTTTGAATAATATGTACATACATAGGGGGGAATGACCTATATATTTCATCAAAAACAATAATTCGCATTCCTTTTAGCATACCAAGATATTCCCGTATATATTCTAATGAATAATTACGAAATGACAACAAAATGAGTTAAAAACAATAAACATTGTTCGTTTAATATTGATGAATTTCTTAAAATTAAAATAAATTCATCCTCCTACAAATATTTGATGGGAGGAAGATTGAATTCTCTTCTATTTCTTAGAAATAATATTTTTCCTTTTCTCTTTTAATTATATAACCTCATTAAATCCATGGCAATCACCCACTATTCATATATACCTACAAAATTAATTGTAAATAATATATTAAATTCTCAATTAAATATTCAACAAACATTGCATTATATACAAACTTTATTTGATTAACAAAGCTTCATATTTATATAATGTGACAAGAGACACTGAAAACCTTCTCTGTTGCTGACTCCCATTGTGTTCGTCTCTCAATAGAATTTCCTCTTTCATAAATAAATCAAAATCCATCATTGATTGTTGTCACTCTCACTAAAACTATATATGTATGGGAACAACCACACAATTCTAAATCACAAGAACTGAGTGAGAAATGATCATTGAGGGTATTTATCAACGTGCCATCATCAATTGACTGACCATTATAGAGCTTCTCACACTTTCGGTGTATGAGGATTAAAAATAAACACAAATATCCAAACAAACATGAATCTCACACTCACGATTTCTTCATTCAAGATATTCCAACATAAGAATATGCAAATAAATCATTGGCAAAAATCCTTTTAAGTTTTTTTTTTTTAATTTTAAAAGAATTTCTTTTCGAGATTAAAAAAAAGCTTTTAAACGATTTTAAAAAATTTAAAAAAGAACGACATCAGAACAAAAATAAAGAAAAAAACATCTCATGTCTGGGACATCTTGTTCCCTTTGTAGCATCATCGGGTTAAGAGCCCCTGTGATGGCCAAAAGAGATCTAAACACAAATCGCAAAATGAATGGTTGGATGCATTTCCTGTGTCGCTTCTCTGTGTCAACGCCAATACAGCACACGTAGCCGTGGAGCAAAACGGTTATAGGATAGTAGAATGAAAAACTTTTAAAATAAAAAAATAATTTCTCTATGTTATGTGCAACGCGTCGTTGAAAATTTATAGTTCGCACCAGTGATTTTGATCATTTTTCATAGGGAATAGAGTCCACCTCTAAATATATTTTATACGATAATAACCTCATTCAATTGTAACCTTCCTTCCACTATTGAACCGCTAAATAGCACACACCATATGGAACATTTTATAATAACTTGTGTACAAGTCGTGCGCTTCCTCCTCAACATACCTACATACGTATTGTTTTCTCAATCAACCACCAATTCTTTCTCTCTCTCTTCCATATTCACACGTCTTCTAACACCGTCTCTCCCGCTATTTATACACAATTTATTCATCTATAAACTTTACACACGTGGTGTATTGCATGTAAATCAATTGATTTCTTGCAACCATGAAACACTTTGTCAATTTTATCACACCAAATTCACACAAATACACACCTCATGCCCAAATAAATATTACAATATCTATATATATCTTATATTTGCACAAAAGAGAAGCAAATAGGGAATGCCTTGAACAAAAACATTGCATAATAATGCAATTTAATCAATTTTGGTCGGTTATTTTGAAAGCCTCCAAACCTCAATTTAATTTGGACAACAAATGGCAAAGTTCTTTTGAAATGAAGGATTATACTTGGAAGATAGAAAAGAATGTAAATAAAGCTTTTGAGAAAATATTTTAATGAGAAAATAAAGACTAAAGAGGAGATCATTCGACGAACTAATTAAAGTTTTTAAGTTTAAACTATTAATAAATTATTTTATCATAAGTCTTTTGATAAATGATTGACTTAAATGATTTTTTATCAAATAAAATTTTGAATTAGCATCGCATTTAAAAGAAATTTAAAAAATTAACATGAATAAGAATTACTCTTTTAATATTTTTCTTAGGATGGAAGGAAAATGTTGTGACTGTTATTGTTTTCTTTCACACATTCAATCAGAACATTCACTAATTTAAAGAATTTAAGAGCATTTTAAAACTTAACTCGTTTAGAACTGATTCACGCACATCCTACATTCAATATTTCATTAAAAAAAAAAGATAAATCAATAGTAAGAAACTTACCCTAGAATAACTAATTCTCCATATTTAACTTTTGGCTTGTCGGAGTCACTTTCCGCCAAAATTGGAGACTCTGTACCGTCGGTGCTGTAAAGAAAGAAAAATTAAAACTATTGTAAATCAATTAAATAAAAAACATCATTCAAGAAAAATATATCAAGAGTCATTCATACTGACGATAGTTAATTAGAGAGAAATTAAAAAGTCCACAGTATAATTGCAAATCCATTGCTTTGTACATTACTACGTGGAACAAAGAGATTGATGACCTCCTTCATTCTTTTTACTCTCAAATGTCTACAATCATATCGTAATTTACTAGTAATCTGACTCGGTTATTTATTCACTTCATGGTCATATTCTTTAATTAGTCTAATCTTGCACCTCTTGTTGTACCTCCTCTCACTTCCCAACTTGTCGCAATTTGCTACACTTTGTATATACTGTCATATTGCACTGATTATTGCAAATAGAGACACACGCACCCAGGTGATATCGTACAATCCCTGTCTGTTGCTATATCAGATAACAACAAACTCCTATATGTGAGGTCTTTAGCACAAATCGAGGGTAAAAAATATTTGTCTTTGTTCAATCCATTCATCATCATAGTCCATAAGGGGTGCAAAAGACTCAAGAACAAATTCTCAAGCTACTTGCGCAAAAAAAATGCGTGACAATTGACAAGAAAAGATATAGCAAAAAACAAGGTTTTTTTCTCTCACAATGCGCTATTCTCGTTTAATTTTTTTTTGTAAAAACAAATTCACCTTTATTCTATGTTTTATTTTTCCTTCCCTGAATAAACTTGAAACTCCCTCGGTACGTAATATCACAATGGCAATTACACATTATACCTGTCTGGAAACTTCAAATTGAAGTCATGAGAAAAGAGCGAGAAATGTTCCCCGCCAGGACGCAAAAATACATTACTCCACGTCTTATTTGCCATTCATAAAAGTTTGGTGACAAAAGCCATTGGAGCTTTTTTTTTCATATTATTACATTGTTAAAAAATTAAAATTTTCATTGTATACTATTAAATCCCTTTTGCGCCCAGACTTTAATTCATATAATATGCTTTTTCTCTCATTTGGCCTATTACAACAAAACACATGATGAGTGTGTCTCACACCGTATTACAAATACGGCATAACAACTTTATTGACAGTTGGCAATTTGCTGGTGGTTTGAGGTGATTGTTTTGCGAATTAACAGAGCATGTCCTTAATTGAATTATCTGTCTGCGAGAAAAAAAAATGTGCACAACAAGCTGTAATGCTTCAACTAAAGTTCCCCCTTATAAGGGGAGAGAGAATTATTAAAAAGAAATTCTCCATAGGAGGATCCGGGTTTTTAATTCATCACTGTCTTTATTCCTCCAAACACTTGTGTACTCGAAACAGGAAGTAAAATTTACAATGTAATCAAGTACTTTGAGACAATGCGGGGCAATTTAAGAGAAAAAAAAGTTCATAAACTTTATTTGCCTTGTTCTTTGCTAAAATTAAATATATAGCTAGAATAAGAAATAAAATTTGTGTAATGCAGAAGATCCTTGAGTATGTAGTCATTATTATATTGGAAGGACACTCCAAAATTTGCCAAAAAGGATTAAATATTACTATACATTCTCAAATTAGTTTATTTGTGCGTGCTTTGAACAAACTTGTGAAATTATTTAATAGGAAAATGACGAAATTTTCCCAGGAAAACTAACTTTATTGACATTGTCTCACGGTTAAATTGCTATTTTCCACAATTCACCCCTCCCCTTCTCAATTTAATACTTAATTTCTATATCTATATACTCCATAATTATTTTACGTTTATTTTTTTTTGTGAAAATAAATTGGTGACATGAGAAGAAAAAATAAATAAATGATAAAAAAACCCACAGCATGTTTATACACGGAAAGAAAAAAGTTGTACGGTACAGAAATTGACATATATCCAAGCCAGAAATTCTTATATGTCTCTACCACGCATAATTTGTACTCGAGCCAGTTATAGCTCCAGTCTCGGCTACAAAAGAATTTTAACTGCCTCACAAATTTTGTCATTTTTTTTCCAATAAAGTAAAGATTGATGTGATTTTATAGGATAAAAGGTCAGTTTGACTGATCCTTGGGAGTTGGAGCTAGAATTTTGATAAATCTGGGAATAAAGTTCAAATGTCTGATGTCATTCTGGGGATGAAAAATCTGCCCGGGAAGCTCACATAATGCACAATTTCATTGAATTTAGCACTCAGGAGAACCTCCAGTGACTCCTAGAAGAGTAAGTAGGTTGAAAATGTCCAGGAGCATGTTGAGAAATTCCGCGAGAAGGTCATTAAGATCATTGGGAGTCAGAGAAACAAAGGGAATGAATCCACGGAAGGAACCACTATGAACAGAACATGCACAATACTCACATAAACATGGTCATTTTCATAAATCACTGGGAAAACTGTGGGATTTATCGACAAATAATGAGATTTTACTGAAAATGGGTCCAGAGGAAAATTGCACTTCTTCAGAGAAAGTCAACAACACCATCCCATAACCTAATTTTTGAATGTTTTGATTTTTCTCTAAAATTTCTGAGCTAGAAATTTCAAATGCCTGGGAGAGACATAATTCATTTCTACCCTGGACATTATTATATTCTAACGCCAAATAGCTGGGAGAAATATTTTTTGTGTCTACCTTGGCTATTTATTTTTTTCCGTGTATACAAAATCTAATGGATTCACATAAAGTACTTAATAATACCTATATAAAAGTTGCCGATTAAATTGTATATTATCGAGTTTTTTTTGCAATTTGCGTGTTTTGTTACCATTAAATGAACTTTTATACGCGACATGTTACCTTCTTCACCGTTACCAGGTCTTATACAGCCACCTTCACCTGCACCGCATTTTATTATTTCCTTGTGACCACGCGAGACATTTATCGATGGTGACAAAAACGCCATCAAGTCGGCAAGACTCGCAAAAAAAGGGGCGGATGGAGACAAAGGCGGAAATAAATAAGAAGAGTAAGAATGGGCATTTGTCGAGGGTATCTCGTAATATTTACTCCATCAATATGCCCAATATTATGTACAGTCGTGTATGTATATGAATGTGCCACCCTAAAATTGCCACATTGGCGCCATATGAATGAAAGTGATCAATAAAACGCTAGACTAGACCCAAATTTGCATTGTTGCCACAGCAGATGGTTCTCAAATTTCCCCACTAATTCACTCACCCTGTGCGACCCACATCAATTTACAATTTTTATTGCACAACTTTTGTGCAGTTCAAAACAGACAAAATGTTTCTCTCTCTTTTGGCATTTATCATGAAAACTCTGTTGTGGTTTTCCCGGAAAACCATCTCCAATTGCCCGCAGGATAGAATGGAAAAAGTCGATTAAATTCCCATGGTCAATTGAGAAAAGTTGTTTCGCTTTTATTCCCGAAAATTTTCTCTCACTTCACCCCTCACAGTGAACTACCCCCCAACAATTTTTGCGTCATTTTGTCTACCAACCCCTCATTGAGTTTTCCCCATTTTCCTACATAGTTTTCTCAATTTCTCTCACTCTCTTTTTCTCTCTTTTTCTCTAGGTTAACCAACGACGTCAGACAACTAGAGAAACTGGGCTTCTGGGGCAAAGGCGAACACAATTGTAGTAAAAAAAAACTCTTTCTCCATCACCTCCCACCGTAGTGATCGATTTGGAGTGTAAACTCTTCAGGCAAACTTTTCAGCACCACCAGAGTGACTTTGCACAAAAAGTTCCCTTTCACCTTTGCCCCCTAAAAGAAAGACGGAAACTTTGATAGAATGGCCCCCTTAGAAGTCATTCGTCATTCTTCACAAGAAACCAACAAGAAGTCATAAAATGCATGCAAATTATCACTTTTATTTGTACAATATTCCAACAGATAGGACAGGGCTTACAGATAATCTCGATAAACTTATCTCATTCACAGATAAAATAAAAATTAATATTTATTCTAGATACTTTATTGAAAAATCAATTTTATGAATGAAAAATATGTGATAAAATGTGAAATGTTCTACATTGTAATTTTATATCCTAAATAATACTATAATGCTATAAAATTTATCCATTCAAAATTAATTACATATTTCCAACCACATGAAATTTATTTTTCATACGAGGTTATTGGAAAAATATATCAATAAAAAGCTCTCTATTGGTAATTAAAGTAAAATATGAATTTTTAGAGTATTATTTCTTGTTTACTTTCCATAGTTTTCTCCTGATTATTAGTTGGAAAACTATTTTAAAATAAATATTAACGTTGCATGGGGTTGGATACCTACTTATAACAGCAAATTAAGCGCTTAAAAATTTACCCCTACCGATAAAAAAAATTTACAAAAATATGCTTAATCTTTGATGAATCAAAGTAAATTGTAATCATCATAACACGTAAGTACTTATGACGTTACACCCTGTACTTTATGGAAGCACAAGAGTTGTGCCTAATACAGAGTTTAAAGAGCCAAAAAAATATCAACAAGTGGGTGTTTGAAGAATAAAAAAAAACTACTTGTCATTTTTCATCTCCCACCAACAAAAACTATAAATTTAATTTTTCATTTTCAACCTTTTGGGCAGTTATTATTATTTTTTTTTACAACGCACACCCCTCCCAAAAATACTTATTCACACGAATGCTGTGGAGTACCTTTCCCCTTCACAAAAAAAAATTAAGTAAATTTATTGAAAATACCTCACAGACGACTTTAAGTGTCTGCAAATATGTTGGTAAGGTATAAAATTTATAAAATTCATTTTCACTTTCTAATTTTCAGCCACACAAAATGTTTTGTTGGTGTAAAAAAATGCATGAAATTAATACGCGATACGTACAATTAAAAGTATTAAAAAGGGTAAAAAAGAAAAAAATGCAATAAATTCTTTGCAAATGGTTAAAAAAATCTAAAGAGTCATTTGAAAACTTTCATCAGTACGCCAATCCATTAATTATATTGTCCAGATTTTACAGCCAATCTGTGCATGAATCTTGTGAAGAGGTGAGAGATGAAAGGAGACTCCCATATAAACCACATTAATTTCAATCACCTCCCTCCCTCTCTCTGCATGAAATGTCTGCATATGGGGAGACTAAATGGCGATTTAAATTGATTTCATCATGTTAATTGCAATTGGATTCTCTCTCTGCAAAATTACCCATGTTATGTACCACAGGCTACACACACTGTACAAATTTTAAAGGTCAAATCGATCAGATTGCAGATTCTATTGAATTACATGGTAGGTAAACCCTCCTGTTCATTTTGTAACCCACCTAAAACTCACTTTTATTCGGAGCGGAACACGTGAAAAATGTTAGCATGTTTCAAAGTATAAAAGCTTTTTTTTTTAGAAAAAAAACTTTCTTGGAACACATCCAAGTCTACCCAATGACGAAGGGGTAGCAGGTAGAGGTAGACCCAACCCCTATAGTTGCCCATGTGCAATAATGAGTCATGAAGGAAATCGAATTTTCTCCATTTAATCTGTCGCTGTTTTTGCACACACGGTGTGGGAACTCCAGACTCACTCATACTATTGTGCCAGAGGGGACGACCTCTCTTTCACTGTAAAATCCTCCATGCAAGAGCACGCAATGGTTAAATAAGTTAGAGTTTGTTCCAAACACACTAAGAGTGCTGATTCATGCAAAATTTCTCAATAATTCATATTGCTCGCATACAGGCAACATAAAATGCCATAGTGCAGAAGGGCAGATAAAAATTCTGCAATTTGTTTAAGTATCATTTACAAACCGGAAACTATATCCATATACAGCAAAAGCATTGCGGAAACTCAAAATGCACAAGACCGCTCCTAAACCCTAAATTTTCATTGTCATTGTGATTTATGAGCATTATAGGTTGCCCTTTGTTCTTTCAAAACGAAAGAATTCCGATAATAATGTAAAACTTTTTGTTGTCTCTATTCTAAAAATATATTTCGAGGGCTAGGAAATACACCTACCTACTATGCTAAGTTGAGTTAGCATTATCTTACTTGGAAAATCTTGTAAGTTCTTACTTTGAAAGCGAGATTTTTCCTCTTCTAATTTAAATTTTTCTTTAAAGCGTATCGATTAAACGATAATATAAAATATTTAGTAAAAAATTGATAAATTTCTTAATTTTTAAATACCACATTTTGCAGGTAAAACGTCGATAGTAATTTCCCAACTATCGATTTATGATGAAAATATTGAATTTCAACGATTAGAGACAGTTTTGAAGCTTTCAGTAGACCCCCTCCCTATTTTTTACTTCCCTCCTTTTTACAAAACAAATTAACAAAATAAATCTCAACAATATCTTGAAAAAAAAAGCAATAAACACCGTCGAATTGTGGCATTTTTCTTGCCTTTCAAGTATCAAGTTCTTCAGCCTCTTGTAATTTTCATTTCACTCTCTCACATAATTTTATCTGCTGTTTTTTTATGTAATTGCTATTATGAAAATTACCTCTAATGAAGTAATGAAAGCCACGAAAATTTCTCTCAAGTCTCTCTCACAAAGTCTACAAATTTAATATCAAAACACCCATTAAACAGATTTACTTTTCAAATTAAACAAAAAAAAACATCATTCATCACTTTTCCTTTCTTTTTGGACACAAAACCATTTTCTCGTCTCGAAAAAAAAAACGCTTATTCAGCTGAAATGTTGGAGTTCCATAAAAAAACGGAGTGAAAAATTTAATAAAATAGACACAAGATCAAGGTGTTTTGTACTATATACCGCAGAAAAGCAACAAAATAACCAAATATGGTGGAAGCGTTTCAGCTGTTATTGCATTTCTGCATCAGTCACACATTTTAACTATTTGGGTCATATTGACCGTAAAAATCGAGGAAATTCGCAGAAATAAAATTTTTGCTGCAATAAACCGTATAATGAGTAGTTGAGGAAGTTGGGAAATTCTTTTTTTTTTATTAAAATAATGTCTTATTTGCCCATGAAAAAATTCACAGAGGTCTCATTAATAAATCACGCCTCTTGCTCTAGATTTTAATTTGTAAATCAATAGAAAGACGAAGGTGGGTCTTCATCTCTTCGTTTTTTCTCAAGTGAAAAAAAAAAACCATCAGGAAAATCTACAAAAAATTGTATTTCTTATCAAAGGATACTATCCAATCTGTAAACGGTGATACGTCCCTAAAGACGGTGTTATGCCCGTATCACAGATACTTTTCACTCAAAACCTTCCACGATCAACGTTTTTACCAACATATGAGAATTGACTAAAGAACTCTGAAGCATAAATACAAGTAAAGAGGTGAGTTCTTCTTGTGTACATCTGCATTGGACTTTATAGTGACAAACAGGTGAAAAAGAACCAATAAAATTCCCCAACAAGTTTCGTATTTAGCATCGCTGCTAAAAAAACAGAATGGCTGGAAAAACACGCTTCTTTTGCCAACACAGACTCCAGTGATCTTTATTTAACATTATACGCACACAAAATCAAAACACAAATAAACTGTTTTTGCTAAATTATTTTATTATTTTCTTATTCAATATATATATTTTTTAAGTTTCTGTTTTAAAATGTTTGTTTTTTAGCAAGTTAAAAGAATTAGGTCAAGATTATTTGAACTTAATATTCGTATTCTTTATCAAAGGATAATATCCAATCCGTAAATGGTACCACATCCGTAAAGACGACGTATTCATTGAGATTGCAGGTATTGCTGCCATCAGTTAGCAAGGACGTTGAAACAACTCCTCTGAGAGTCCATCGACCATCTTTGTCAAATACAAGAGATCCTCCTGAGTCACCATTGCAAGGACCTTCAGTCCCATTGCGCCATCCTGCACAAAAAGTCACGTCAGATGTGATCCTCGTAAAGACATCGTTAGACCGTAAACATTCTGCGTCCGAAACTACCGGAATCTCCGTTTGTTTCGGAAGTTCCGTGAAGAAGTTTCCATTTTCATCTCGACCCCACCCGGCAATGAATCCCGTCTTCCCAACAATGCTCTTTTTTGTTTCAGGACCCTTCCAGAGACAAGCAGGCCTGATGTACGTTGTAAAACGAACCCGCTCAGGAATAACAACAATTGCAATGTCTGAATCAATTTTGTTGAGCTTCTGATAGTCTGGATGAATATTTACACTCTGTGGGTACACGATCTTTGTTACTTGATCTTGGGGCCTTTTAAGGTTGTACTGTCCTAGTATAATGAGGACATCATCTGGCTTGACTCTTCGATTGTAGTCATCGAAGAAGCAATGAGCAGCCGTTACAACTAATTTATTTGAAATGAGTGTAGCTCCACATTGGAATCCAAGTCTCAGATTTGAGTAGGAATAAACTGAGACCAACCATGGCCATTGCCCTCTTTCAATTGTCTTTCCTTCCAGAATTAGTGGCACGTAGATGTTAGCCGTATCAACTTTACCACATCCAACAGTCTCACTAAAAACATCAATGATCTTTTGTAAGAAGTGTGTATTTTGTAAGCAGCGCGTTTTTGTTACCTATCATCCTCATATCGATCATCTCTGGGTGCTAGTGTGGTAGTACTTTCAGATATTTTTATGATTTCTGCTTTTAACGTATTATTTTGTGTGTCGTGATTGTACAACAACCGCAACTGAACTACATACGGCATTGAAACTAAACAAGATAAAAGGATTTTCACATTATGACTTATTATTTCAATTAAAAGAAAATGAAAATGTGGACTAACCAGTAATATTGCACAGCACTGTCTCTTCTATTATTACTTTTGTAACTTCCGGTAAAGGATATTGCGTGGGTAATGTAAATTCATAGGGTATATTAAAATGGTACGAATTTTCAGGACCAGTCAATGGAATCATTGTTAGAATTTTAAGTGAACCCAAATTGTTTGGATCAGGTCTCACAAATGTTTCATATTCCAAAATTAATTCTATATTATGAAATTGTCCATAAGTATTTGCCCAACCTAGACCGACCCATCCCATTTTCGGTATATACACATATCTCAATCCAGAATCACCACAAACATCATATCTCTCTGCAAATGCACAATGAAAAGCCCCGAAAATTACTAAAAACTTCACTAAAATCATTGAAATTCACACAAAGATCTTCAATTTGGCACAAATATGATGTTAAAAGGCTGCGTCCGAGTCGCTACTGAAGAGCTTCACATTGATACAAAAGTATCCATGGCATTTTACATTGGAAAACAGGTAAAAAAAATCAAAGCTAAAATTATTAATAAAGTTTCAAAACTTCCCCAACCAGTTTAAATTAAACGCCAAGAACAAGAATAGTGTGAGGTATAAATGATACATTTATACGATTTTTTCTTCGGCCGTCATAAACTCCACCTGAGTGAGATCTCGTGCTTTGGTGAAAAAATCAAAATACATCTCAAATGCAATTTAAATTAAAAAGAAACATATGAAACTCGAGTGAAATGACAAAAAAAAATAGATTCCAGATAGCTATTTTATATCATTTAATATGTATAATCAGTATCAAAAGAAGTAATCCAATCCGTAAATGGTACCACATCCGTAAAGACGACGTATTCATTGAGATTACAGGTATTGCTGCCATCAGTGAGCAGGGATGTTGAAACAACTCCTCTGAGAGTCCATCGACCATCTTTGTCAAATACAAGAGGTCCTCCTGAGTCACCATTGCAAGGACCCTCCGTCCCATTTCGCCATCCTGCGCAGAAAGTCACGTCAGATGTGATCCTTGTAAATACGTCATTAGACCGTAAACATTCTTCGTCTGAAACTACGGGAATCTCCGTTTGTTTCGGTAATTCCGTGAAGTAAAACCCATTTTCGTCACGACCCCATCCTGCTGTTAGTCCTCTTCGTCCTACAATATTCTCTTTACTATCTGGTCCTTTCCAAAGACATGCTGGCCGTATATAGTGAGTAAATTGAACACGATCTGGTATAACTACAACTGCTATATCTGAGTCGATTTTTGTCAGTTTTTGATAGTCAGGATGAATATTTACACTCTGTGGATACACGATCTTTGTTCCTTGATCTTGGGGTCTTTTCAGGTTGTACTGTCCTAGTATGATGAGGACATCATCTGATTTGACTCTTCGATTGTAGACATCGAAGAAGCAATGAGCAGCCGTTACAACTAGCTTATTGGAGATAAGTGTGGCTCCACATCGGAATCCAAGTCTCAGATTTGAATAGGAATAAACTGAGACCAACCATGGCCATTGCCCTCTTTCTATTGTCTTTCCTTCCAAAATTAGTGGCACGTAGATATTGGCCGTATCAACTTTACCACATCCAACAGTTTCACTAAAAACATCAATAATATTTTGTAAGAAGTGTGTATTTTGTAAGCAGCGCGTTTTCTTTACCTATCATCCTCATATCGATCATCTCTGGGTGCTAGTGTGGTAGTACTTTCAGGTGTTTTTATGATTTCTGCTTTTAACGTATTAGTTTGTGTGTAGTGATTGTACGACAACCGCAACTGAACTACATACGGCATTGAAACTAAACAAGATAAAAAGATTTTCACATTACAACTTATTCAATCAATTAAAAGAAAAGAAAATGTGAACTAACCAGTAATATTGCACAGCACAGTCTCTTCTAATGTAACTTTTGTAACTTCCGGTAAAGGATATTGCGTGGGTAATGTAAATTCATAGGGTATATTAAAATAATACGAATTTTCAGGATCAGTCAATGGAATCATTGTTAGAATTTTAAGTGAACCCAAATTGTTTGGATCAGGTCTCACAGATGTTTCATATTCCAGAATTAATTCTATATTACGAAATTGTCCTTCATCTTGAGTATTTGCCCAACCTAGACCGACCCATCCCATTTTCGGTATATACACATATCTCAATCCAGATTCATCACCACAAACATCATATCTCTGTGCAAATGCAAATTGAAAAGCCCCGAAAATTACTAAAACTTTAATCACAAACATTTTTCACTTAAAAATCTTCCACAGACAACGTGTGAAATTTGACTAAAGAACTCTGAAACATAAATACAACTGATGAGTTGAATTTTCGTTTGTGTATAATCTGCAATGGGTTTTACAGTGAAAAACAGGTGAAAAAGAAGTAATAAAGTTCCCCAACAAGTTTCAAGTTTAGCATCACTACTTAAAAAAAAAAACAGGCAAAAAAACACAAATAAGCAGGAAAACACGCTTCTTTTCTCAATACAAAATTCCAATAATCGTTTTTCAACATTATAACACATACAAAGACAATAAATGTTTGCATGATTTTACATATTTAACATAGACTTAGGAACTCTCTCAAACTAAACATAACATATTTGGGAAATTCCTTTTATTTTTGAATATCTAACTGCAAGATTTTTGAAAAATCTTCCAGGTGTAACTGTTAGAAAATTATCGAACGTAGACGATGGAGACGCCTGGTGAAAAATAATACGTACAATACATTATTTTTAATCACAAAATAAGTAATAAATCGCAGCAAAGACGCCAAATCATGTTGTTTTGAATAAATTGTTTTTAATCAAGCCTTAAAATTTTAATTATATTTCTTAGTATTTTATTATAATGCTTTTTAAAAATATTATCCTAAAAACAACATTTTCACCTTATAGACAAATTTTTACGCCACACTTTAAACCATTTGTGTGTAAAAAGGGTTAACCAATATGTGTAAAGTACTTTTACATTTTCAAACACAAAACTCCGTACAGATTAATGACATTTTAATAGTTTTAACTATGAAAATTTTCTCACCGAAGCGAAAGATAAAATCTTTTGAGGCATGAAGATTATTTGAGCAATGTCACACTTAATGCTAAGTAATTGTGACATTATAGAGATTGTCTAATCGCACAATATTGATGTCTTATTGAAAAATTCCTGCATAAATTTTCCATACAGAGAGGAAAAAAAAGAAAATCCTTAAGACTTTTATGAAGGTGTGTAATTGTGGTAAATTACTCATTTATTTTACATTGAATCATCCACGCGCACGTTTATTTGTGGAAAATCATTTCATCGTGTCATGGTCACTTGGAAAGACTGTTAAATCAATGTTTGCGGATGGGATAGTTTCTTTGTTTCCCATCTTCTTGTGCAATAGACATGTGGAATTGCTCGAAAAATTAAAAAAAAAAAAAAAAACACAACATACAACATTCCGGTCCCTTTCTCAATCGATATGCGTACACCAAATGTATTATTTTCGTGACCATTAAATGAAAATATCTTTTCATGGGTTGCATTGAGTGGTATGTATATATAGGAGTAGGTATACATTTTCAATAAAACGAACTAATTGTACTGCCTTGGCATGTGGTGCAAGAAGAGGGCATATTCTATTCGCCCTCCTTCCATCCCAGCATCATCATCTTTCATGATTATCTCCCCATTTCTCGTTTTGACTAACATACGGACATACATTGAACATTCTTTGTGGTGTGTGGACCAAATATACAAAAACATAGAGACAGCAGTATACACCATATTCTTGGATCCATGACTACGCGCAATTGCGGAACTCATTCCATACCAAAGCATGATGAGAATATACTCTCTTGTTCTCCCCGCATCTATTCTCTTAACCACACCATCCGTCCTAGTCAAGGGGTGTTTATCTGAACAAAATTATTCGGATTATTCGCTAATATTCGGATGATCCGACAAGGAAATTAAAATATAAGGCTAAGCCTAAAAATGTTAAATTCAAGCATTAAAACACTTAAATCAAACCGAAAATTAGTAAATTCCAGCCGAAGAGTTCTAAATTCAAGCCAAAAGTAGTAAATTCAACACAAAAGAAAAAAAAGACTAAATTCAAGCCGATATAAGGGAGAACGTGGCCCAATTCCGACCGAGGTATAAAATGAAAAGCAATATTCTTAAATGTGGTACCATTTTAAAGCCCATTTAATGCTCTTTTAACACCCATAACATTCTTATAGTTTTATCACTTTTAAGTAATAGCGGATTGAAAAAGGCCTTAGGAGGTCCAAATTAGGCAACGTTCCCCTATTTATTTAGTTTTCAGTCCCAAAACAACACAGATTGAGAAACAAAACTTTAAAAAAATTATTAAAGCCTAAAAAGGACTAAATGCAAACAATTCAAACCGAAAAGTAGTATATTTAACACTTGGAGGACAAAACTGGTAATCGCTGCCAATTTGACTTTTTTAAACAGCCATAGATTAATATCTATCGAACTTATCTTAATAAAATCTACATCTATGTGTAGGCGACTTTAAATACTGAAAGTTCGTCAAAAGAAAATCTGGAAAAACGTTTTCTTTATAATAGAAAATTAAGCTCAAAGTTTGAGGTTAGAAATTCGTGTTCTCCAAGTGTTAAGCTAAAAAAAAAGGTAGTAAATTCAACCAAAAAAAAGACTACATTCAAATCAAAAGGTCCTAAATATGTTTTTGGATTTTTTTCGGATTTTAGCAAAAGAAATATTTCGGAAATATTCAGATGATTCCCTTATAAAACCAAAATATTCGCCAGATAAATACCCCTTGGTCCTAGTAGTAGAATACAACAAAGTTCTTCCATCCAACTCATACGATGGCTGCGTACAAAGTGAATCCCTCGTATTAGAGTGTCTGAAGGTGCGCGCTCTCCCAAAGTCCAACCATAAATCATTCACCTAGTACATTCACTTGAATTAATTTTTCCATACTTTAACGCTAAGCTACACAGACACTTTTCTCTTCTTCAATCTTCTCTTCTCCACCTTTTGATTCTTCAACTTGTTCTCTCGCCACTATACCCATTCTATGCTATGCTTTGTAGGTACCTATAGAGCTCTACCATCGTCTGCACTTGTCCCCATCTTCCGTATTCATCAACAAAATGCAGACTCGTCTTTTAGTTTTCACCTCACTGTGCTGTGTACACGACCACATCTTTCTCTCTGTCTCATATAGCCTCTACGACCTTCTCACGTTTTTCATTCTTTTTTCCTCTCCCGCACATGTAGCATCGAAAACACCTTTTATAATTTTTTTTTCGCAACAACAAGAATGAGAGGTGAGAGAAATCTTATCAAAAAAAAATCTACCTTCACGGTTATTAACCTTTTCCTTGATAACTGTGAGAGTGTCGTAGAATTTTTATTGATAATTCCTCAATGAAATTTAATATTAAGCAAGATTTAAACGGAAACAACGAAAAAAAACCTTTCTCACACCATATTAAATTTAAACAGCTGCCTTCTGTATTAAATTTTTCTTTAAATAGTCTGAGAAGTTGAAAAAAAAAAATTTTGTCATAATAAAATATCAAATTCCTCGTGCAAAGTCTTACAATATTTTTAATAAATTAATTTTCCCATTGAACACACACCTGTGAGTGCATTTCCATGATATTTTTTCACGTATCCGAACCTGGTAGAACCTTTGTGGAAGCTTCAGAATATGTAAAAAAGATTTTCGTGGGAATATTGCAAGGAATATCGTAGCTAAAAATCGATAAATTCCACGAATTTTCGCATAAATCTCAATTGAGCTTCACGGAAAAATTCATGTTGTACTGAATGTATTTTTTCCCATCAATTTAAGAATAATTTCCTCGGATATATTTTCCACCTCACCTACCTACATAGCATATGATTATCATGTAAACCACCCACAGCATTGGAATTAGACGAAAACAATTTTTTTGAACTTGCACTTGAATTTTCTCCAAACAAATGTTTCTGGATGTTTTATACATTTTCTTCTCAAGAACAAATAAATTCTTGAATAAATTCCACAAAAGATTTTTTTTTTTAAATAAACTTGAAAATATTTAAGGACAAATTTATTCAGGAAAAAAGTAGTACTAAACGTCTTTTTTCTTCTATAGAATTTTGTCCCAAAAGTAGAGAAAGGAATTCAATTTCCTGTTCATATTGAAGGATAGGGGGTGGAATGCGCATCAAGTTACAGCCGGGGCAATTTTGTGAAATAAGAAGGAGGATCTCTCATACATCGAGAATATCGATTCAAATAGAATTTGAAGTGAATGAAGGAAAAAATCAAATTCAAAATTGAGAGGTCTAATTGAATTTTCTGAGAAATTGCTTCATTTCCTCCACAACGGACAGTCAACTGGAACGCATGGCGTAGAGGAAAAAATGCAAAGAATCTCCCTCCTACCTATTCTGACGTCCATTCATAAAAATGTTGATTTAAATCGATGCTAAAATGATACTAGACCAAAACGTGTCAATCAATTTTCCATTTTCAAGCTTCAAAAATTTTTCTCTGTTGTTTATTATTCTTTATTTTGTTTTGAATTGTCGCATTTTATGTGACCTCTGTCAAATATTTTATTGGATGTTTTAATTAGTTTTATTTGGGAAATTACAGGAGTGGAAATAAAAGGACATTGTGCTCAATATTATGGAGAGAAAAATTGCATTCTATTAGAATTTAGCCAATGAAATTAAAATCTGCTTTACAATCTTAAAAAAAAAGTTATATTCTTCTGTTTTTAATTTACTCCAAATTTAAAGAAATTGTTCCAAATGCTGTGAATAACATCCTTTAAATTCTACACCTGAGTTTTCTCAAATAAAACTAATTAAAGTATCGAATAAAATACATGACAGAGGTGACATAATATACAACAATTTAAAACAAAAATCGTAATAAACTAGAGAGAAAAATATTTAATAATTTCCCTGAAATGTATTTAATAAGAGCATCCAATAAAAGATTTTCTTTTATAAAGCAATTTCATATCATTTTTTATTCTTTTTTCTTAACTCAAGAACATTTTATTTTACAAAGCTTTGACTTTTTTGTAAAAATCGTTTAGAAAGTCTTCTGAAAAACTATTTTATCTATAATTCCGAGAAAAGTTTTTTTTTACAGAATTCACTTTTATTTTAGAATGATCTCTGTTTTAATTAATCTCGCAAAGAGCCTAACTGTTAAAAAAATCAATTCAAATCACATTAAGAAATAATTGAAACTAAAATCATAATCAATGAGAAGAACATAATGTTTAACCAAAAAAAAAAGCTCTTTCATTGGCTTATAGAACTGACCAAAACGTTCTCATTGGCTTTGTTTAATTATTCTACGTCATAATCTAATGCAATCTCTTGTGTAAAATTAATTTAAACAGAATAAAATATTTTATTTTTTAAAAATATCAAAAATCTTCTAAAAACAATTTCTTTAGCGTTAAAAATATAAAAATTAGAATTCGTTTTGTTTGAATCAACATAATTCTATTTTTAGACAAAAATTTGACATTAGCTCCTTGACAGAACTTCCTCAAAATGTCAAAATTGATTGATTACAATTTTTTTGTTTTCAAATAAATTAGAGTAAAACAAGCAACACACGAATCCAATTGGATTATTGATAAACACCACAAAAATAATTTTTCTTCTGGGTTTTAGAACACAACAAAGGCATCTCAGGCTATATGCGCATTTTACTCAAACAACATATAACTTGTAATTGCAGGAGATATCTCCTCAACAATGAATTATTCATTGGAAACTACGCATTTTGCTTACGAGTACGCATAGTTTTACTGAAAGGTAATATATTAATTTTTCTATCTTGTTTTTCAACATTATTTTTGGGGCGAAAGGAAAAGTTGTCGCAGAAGGCAAATCAATAAAGTCATCGAGAAGAAACACGAATGGGGGGTTCTTTCTCAAAAGAAAACCTTCACAGTGGCAGAGAAAAAGGACCCCCAGAGAGATTGGAAAAAGGGAAGAACGGAGGATAAACACAAAGGGAAGACGATGTAAACAATGGACTCGCTCATCGTTGCTGCGTGGAAGTTGGTGCAGCGCAACTTCCTGGCTCTTTGGGGGCATTGTAGAGGTGGCAGAAGATTGTGGGGACACTCACCGCTTCACCATGTTGGCAGGAGGCTCCTCTGCAAGTTCCTGGGTAGGTCCAATCGCTCCGCTGTTATCCGAAATTGTGACTGATGTTGCTAATTCACTTTTTCTTTGCAAAAAGTGCAATTTTCACCACGATTTAATGCACCCACACAGAACACAGAAAATTATTCTCAATTTTTCCACAAACTCTCCCTCCTTTGTGATGGGACGAGGAAAAGCTCTCACATCCAATTTTCCAGCTTTGTGAAAGAAAACACCAAAAAATACCCCACAGAGCGCTCAGAAAAGAACTTTTTCTCTCTCTCTAGCTTAGATAATATTTTGTCAAACAGACGACATTTTTGTTTGGTCGCACAAATCGCACAATCCCTGGCAATCACACTTGGGCCACATCTCCAGCTGTTTGCCCAGAAGAACACTGCATCCCATGCAACATAGCCCGACGACACCGTGTGGCTACTTTAGCGACAAGACTGCGGCTAATTCGGGGTGAAAAATCCACTATAGGAGGAAATTGGATTTTGAGTATTTCCCAAACAACCTTTCCAACTCCGTCCAAACGTCCAACTGGCGCTGGTGTGTCTAACGAAGACGAAGTACTAGCGCCGTTAAACTCAACGAAACTCCGCACAATTGCACGTCATAACGGAAAAGAACGAATGAATTTTGAATGGTATTTAGCGGAAAATGGCAGTTGGTGGCGCAATGGACAGTTTTCTCGCATTTTTCATTTAACTTTCGGAGATGAATGGAGTTTTCCGGGTTCAGGAAGCGACTGATGACAAAAAAAATCATAATTTTATGGGAAATTACGAACCATTTGATTGAAAAAGCGCGTAGCAGGTGCAAAAAATCAGCTCATTTAGTCGACGATCCTCCTTAAACCCTTCAAAGTCACCACATACGCGATCAAGTTGATTTATTAAAGCATTTCAAAGTTCATTTTTTAGTTTTTCCTTCCAAAAAATTCAAATTCCCCCGGAAAACGTTTACTTCGCTCTCGAAGCAGTAAAAACCGGGAATTTTAATCACAGACAGATAATTCTATGAATGAGAACTATCTTTTGCAATCAATTAAATAAATCAATCAAGAGAGATCAAATAGATTGAATGTTGTAAGAATTTTTCAATGAAGAACATAATCCACCATTTTGGTTTTTATGCAAGTAGAAAGAACCCTAACCTATAAAATTGCAGAATTTTGATCGCTTTAATACTAACAACAAATTCTAAAATTAAACCATTTAAATTTCCTTTCGAATCAATGGAATTGATGGTTCAATAAGAATCTAAACTCATATTTGTTTCGATTATTTCAAACTTATTAAACGTTCCAAGAATATTCGAGATCTTAAAAAATATTATATCTCTGTATTTTTCAAGATGGCGGTTAAAGAATGCTTCAAATATTTTTTTAAACTTAAAAATGCTTGAAAATTATCCAAATTCGATCAGAAAAATTGTTTTTTTATGCTACAACAATAAAAAAAAATTTCTTTAATCTTACCTTTGATTCTCTTCCAATTTAACACGTTTTTCCATGCAATTCTCCATGGATCTGAAGACAGTGTTTGTCCCAATATTCACCTCATCCCCATTATTTATTTCCATACTGATCTCTACAATAGCTCCAGAATTTATTGTGCGCTTCCTTGGCGCCATTCCCCAGAAATTCACAGCAAAGCAAAAAATTATCTTTCTCACTAAATAAATAAATTATCTATAGAAGCACTGACTAGCTTTTTCCTGTTGCGGTAAGTCTATCGTTTAGCAAATAAATACTGCAGAAATTCTTTTTAATCAATCAATCTCTTTACGTAAAAATTGCACAAAATTACGAAATGGTTGCTTAGTCTGTGAGAATAGAACTTTTAACGTTTTTTTCTGGAACAATTTGTGCTCCTTCGGTGCCCCAGAAAATTGCAAACACATCATTTCAATGCGAATTTTGGTGTAAAGTATCACAAAACAGGTGGGATGTCTGATACTGCTTATCGCGCGCACAGCTAAACCGTCGTCTTCAGTGCTCAGCGAGAGACTCAAACTTGGTGGCAACAACGTGGAGCGATCGCGACGAAATGCGAGGCAAAGGCGAAATTGTGACGACAGCTCATCACTCTCTCTGTTGTGGCTGAATAATATCCGCCGGGCAGCTCGGGTCGCAAGCACCAGCCAGAGACAGGTCCAGACGTGTTAGGAAGCCCGGCAGCAGTGGATGAGTCGTTAGCCTCTTCAGAGGAAATTCCAACCCTAAATAAAAATCTCTAAATGAATGAGGAAAGGGATTTCTGGGAAAATGTGAGTAATTCCCTTCACATGCGGGGTATTTCACAATCCTCACAATCTCTTCTCAACGAATTCATTGGAGTGAGCAGAGCATAAAATGATGATCATAAATGCAGCATAAGCAGAATTTCTATGAAGATTATCTTCTTATCTTAAGATAAGAAAAATATTTTCAGGAATTTTCAACGTTTATTAACGTATTTAATTATTTAAATCCGATTGAAAATACGTCGGTTACCTGGGCCAAAAATATTTTATTTTCTTTTAATTCGCAAATTATTAAATATTCTTTGGTCATCTCTAGAAAAAAAAATTGTAAGAATTTATAGGTCTAAAATAAATCCCTATTAGTATACTTTTAGACCATATAAGGTGAAATTCACTATTCAGACCATTCAGACAGACTTAAGTTTTCTTGAGAAAGAATTACGTTTTCTTAACAATGACTTAAGTTTCCATAAGATTTCTAAAGATTCTTTTAAAAATAAAATATAAAGTTATTATGGGAGACCGGGGTTAAAAAAGTCACTTAAGGGTTTAGAAAAAGCTCAAAATATCATATTTCTCAAACAGTTAAAGCGAAATGTATAGCTCATTTTTTTAGGTAATTTACTGCCCTACAACTCTTTCTCAGATCATTTTGTTCTATCTAGCTAGGAAATATGATATTTTAGGCTTTTTCCAAACCCTTAAGTGACTTTATTAGCCCCGCTCTCCCCTATTTAAATTTTTCCTAAGAAAAATTTAAGAATTTTAAGTTTTTTTAAGCGAAACTTAAGATTTCTTAAGCAAATCGAGCAAATTGCATATATTTTATGATTTTACGAATTTCGATACCCAAAGATGGTCAGAAAAAATCATCGAAAAATGTGCATTCAGTCCGATTCTGCTTGACTGAAGAAATTGTAAGTTTAGTGTAGGAAAACTTAAAAATCTTAAATTTTTCTTTTGAAATCTTAAGGTTTTTTTTATAAGAATTTTAAGAAATCTTATGAAAACTTAAAGGATCTTCAGGAAAGTTAAAGTTTCTTCAGAAAACTTTAAGAATCTTAAGAAAAATTAAGTCTTTCTTAAGAAATCTTAAATCTATCTGAATAGTGAATTTCATCCCACACATTTTTTCGTTAAAAAAAATTTCATTTTTGTCATATGAATTTAATGGTCACGATTTAGGTATAACGATAATCGAAAGTGGAAGGATTCAGGAAAAGCTCAAAAACTTAAATGGAATAACTGAAAGTAAAATGATAACGTGAAATCTTAAGGAAAATTTTTTATTTTTTTGATCTAATTTTTCTTTATAAAGTTTTGCTATTTATTTAAGGATATAAATTAAATATGGATGTTTAGCTTAAGTAAAATCTCAAGTAACTAATACATATTTCTTTATTTCATTATTGTTACTTATATAATAAAACAATCTTAAAGTCGCTGCTTCATCTGTCCTATTACAAAGTTTGTGTTTGCGCGCAAACAAATCCTTTTATCAAGTACAAAGAAGACTAGAAATGTTTTCTTTAGGTACATAGGTAGGTTCATCATTACATTGTTATAATATAATATTATGTATTTATTGAAATATTATCATACTAGGCGTAATATGATATTGACATATTTTTAAATGTAAATTACTAATTTCGTCATAAGATTTAAAGCCGGAATTGAGTGATAGTCTTGGAATATCATGATCAAATGAACAGTACAAACTATACCATTGATTAGGAATTATATTTTGTTTTTCCTGAAAACATACTTTATGGCAATATAGCGAAGAAAGTCTTGAAATATCGTCTTGTGCCGCCTTCTCTGCCGTTTCTGACCAATTAATCAAACTATTACGGTTTAGGCTACAATACTGCAATTTAGGATTTGTTTGATATGCATAGTAACAAAACCCGACAATTTTCCTCGGCAGCTCAGACATGAAGGCAACATACAAGTACCTACTACCAGCAATTGAAAGTTGAAGATCATTTTTGAAACATTTTACATAAAATACTTTGTCAGCTTTTGGAGCACTTTTCTTAATTGCTGATGTATTTGTGTTGTTTTTAATGGAATCTTTCAAACGGGCATAGCCTGTTCTAGGCGTGTATTTAAACCCATGGCAATGATTTTCTTTCTTTAACATAAACTTGGCAATTGCAGAAATCTCTGAATGCGTCAAAAGCTTCGGATAATAGGCATGAATTGCAAATATTTCTTCCACTTTCATCATTGGAAAACGAATTTCGTGGAAAATCTCTTCCAACACTTCCCTAAGATTTTTGGGATAACACTGTAAATTTATTTTTCCGCATTCATGTTGAGCCCATTTCATCAGGCCTTTAAACAAATCCATTTCATTGCACTTCAAATTCTCTGAACTTGCAATTTTGTACAATTTCTGTGCGGGAAGATCAAGGAAAGACTTCAAAGTAGTCTCATTACTAATGATTGCTGCAAAATTCTCCTCAATTGTCTCAAAAATCTTCTTTCTTATTTCTGCATTATCTGGCAGAAATGTGTCTTTTGTATAAAATTCAATGCAAGTGCTCACATTGAGGTTTCTGATTAAAAAATCATCACAAATTTCAATTAATTGCTTCACATTGAATCGATAGGCTAGCTTTAAGACACTCCACACGTCCTTTCCCCGAAGATGTACTTTACCTGTATAGCAGTATTCCAGGAAGCACATAAAGGTATCGTAGCTAATATCCGGAATACTTAGCTTTTTATCGTCTAATTTGAGGAGCGACAACACGATGAAGAATTCCCAACTACAGGCAATTAGAACACATTTGTGTGCTTCCGCAATTTCTTTGTCAGGTCCAATGATGAAAGTTACGTCAGAAGGAAAACTCTTCTTGTAGAAGCTTGAAAAACGATCGTCGATTTTTCCAAATTTTTCACTCCACTTCTCACGGGTTTTTAGGATCCTTTCACCATCACTGTCCATTGTGGGAGTTCAAAGAATTCTGAAAGCTTAAATTTTATTATTCTATTATATTACTATTTTATTATTATTATTAAATTCTATTACCTACCTGTTTACCTGGTTGCCTACAAATATTTACTGAGAAACTGAAGTTAAAAAAATCAGTTTTCGTTCATTTCGTGTGTACCGATAAGAATTATTTTTACTGAAATTGATAAAATTGATGAGACACAGAGAATTGGCAGAATTTATTAGTCATTCATAAATCCATTAAGAAAGACTTTCGAGCTTTTGCTGTGATTCAGTGTCCGCCGGGCTGGAAAAATTTCCGGCACCAACGTTTTTTAGAACGAAGTGATTTTCCAACGTGTAGAGACAATAATAATTTACCGGGTTTTTCGTCGGTTAAATGAGGAAAACTCACGTTTCCTAGAGCGGCTCCGTTCGGAGAGCTCTAAGGAAAATTTAACAAAATAAACTTTATTAAAAAAGTTTGATAAAGCTTTTTATTGCACCAAAATAACAAACTTTATCAAAAATGTTTGTTAATGTTTGATTTTATAAACAAACCAACATACAAACATGTTTGTAAAGTTTGTAAAAATTTTGTTATTCCAAATTTATTAAAATTTGTTTGCCATTATTCCCAAAATTTGTAAAATGTTTGTTAAAGTTTGTATTTTTTCCTTAATTTACAAACATTTTACAATCAATAATCTTCAAATAACAAAAATGTTTGTTAAATTTCATATTTACCTCTAAATTAATTTCCTTTAACAAACTTTGACAAACCTCGCTACAAACTATTTTTTTTTCAAAGTGGCTACAGAGAAGGAATTTATTTACAAACATTTTCTACAAAAACAAGGCATTTTTCCACTTAAGTGTGACGCGCCCAGAGATAGGGAAAATTTCCCCACACTTGAGTGAATGGAAAATGGTCTTGTTTTAGAAGAAATTGTTTGTAAATAAATTCCTTCTCTGTAGCCACTGAAGAAGGCTCTGCCGAACGGAGCCGAAAGCTCTGGAAAACGTGAGTTTTTCTAGGTGAGAACCCCCATTTAACCGACGAAAAACCCGGAAAGTTATAATTGTATTTTAAAACGTAGCAACTGTAATTCATGCTTATCTCAATTTTGAGCCCGATCTGATGACTTCTGAGTATAGAAGCTGTACTTCTTCGAAGAAAGAATCACAACTAACAAGGAATTAAACTATAAACAATTTCAATAAAAAAGAATATTTTTCTTTGAAAATGCACATGCTATTTCTATTGCAATAAATATTTCATATATATTTACATTAACTTAAAAATAAATGATTTTCCCGGAATTTTATCCTTTTAGTGATGTGTGTGTATGAGAATTAAATTAACTTTTAGTAACATTTAGTAATCATCATAGCCGTAGTATTCTTCCTCATCCCCATTGAGCATATCCGCAAGAGAGCTATGCTCTGGATACTTTTCGGTTTCCTGCTCAACTTCAGTCTCATTCTCTGGTTCATCTTCAGGTTCCTCTGTGATGGGTTCTAAAAAAAATAAAGATTTTGTGAATTTTGGCGGTATTCTAAGATAAATATAAAGATCAAAATAAAGAAAAAAACCAAGATTTGGTATTCTACTTTAAAATTCCAAGAAATTTTCAGGATAATCTTGGAAATTCAAAATATTTCAAGATTTGGTATTCTAAGATAGAGATTTACGGTCGAACCATAACCTAAAAATCTTGTTTCTTCATACAACTTCCAAGACTTTTAGTATTCTGAGATACGACTCAAAATCAAAATAAAGATTTACAAAATGAGTTGTCAAAAGAGACTTGGATAAAAATATTCCAAGATTCTGTGTTCTACGATAGAGATTTACGGTCTTATTATAACGTAAAATGTCTTGGATTTATGTGAAATTCCAAGACGGTTTTGGGGTCCTTTGAAAAATTGGTTTTTAAATGAGGTAAAGGCAATGTAAATTCAGTATGGGAGATATGAAAACTCTTGTACAAATATGGGATGCAGATGCAAAATGACGGGTTTTTGCCGGAATTGTGTTCACTCCATCTTGCTAATGATAGAGTGACCTCCGGGATGTACCAGGATTGTCAAATCTTGGACAAATACGGGATGTTGGTGCAAATTTTTTTGTTTTTCACTGGAATTGTGGTCACTTCTCCTTTGTAATGGTGGAGTGACCTCCGGATTGGGGATCTCATCCCCGGATTGTCACATCCTGGACAATCCTGGGATGCTGGTGCAAAAATGTTTCTTTTTTGCCGGAATTATGGTCACTTCTCCTTTGTAATGATAAAGTGACCTCCAGATTGGGGATCTCATCCCAGGATTGTCACATCCTGGACAATCCTGGGATGCTGGTGCAAAATTCTGGGTTTTTCGACGGAATTGTGGTCACTCCTGATTGGTAATGATGGAGTGACCTCCAGATTGAGGCTCTCATCCCAGGATTATCAAGTCCTGGACAATTAGGGGATGCTGGTGCAAAATTGTGGGTATTTCGACGGATTTATGGTCACTTCCTATTAGTAATGTTGGAGTGGCCACTACTCCGGCGAAAAAACCACAATTTTGCACCAGCATTCCCTAATTGTCCAGGGCTTGATAGTTCTGGGATGAAATCCTTAGTCCGGAGGTCACTTTATCATTACCAATGAGAAGTGACCACTAATCCTGGAAAAAAATTAAAAAATTGCCCCAGAATCCCAGGATTGTCCAGGATATGACAATCCTGGGATGAGATCCTTAATCCGGAGGTCACTCCATCAATAGCAAGAAGAAGTGACCACGATTCCTAAGAAAAATTCAAAATTTTGCAGTAGCATACCCCCCCCCACCCCCGTTACCGCCAAATTATCATAATCTGGAGGCAGAAAGCACCTCTCCGACAATATTCATTCCATTCCCGGAGCAATAATGCCTGGGAATAATAGCCGAGATTATACAATCAGGGCTCCTGGATGTAATGGCAATAGGGAAGAAATTCCCATGAAGTGTTTAAATTTCGTTCAATTGTCATCCGAGAGCGAACGAGAAAACGCAATAGAAAAAATTAATGCGTTAGAAAGAGATATCGCTAAAGTTTTCTTGGCGCGAAGCTGAAACCAAGAAACTGACAAGTAGGATAACGCAAATTTTGATTTTACTTTCCTGGATAATTCGTCGTAAAGTAGAATACCGACAGTCTTGGTCTTTATTTTGATTTTTATCTTGATCTTGAAAGGTGTCTCTATCCTAGAATACCACCCTTCTTTTATTTTTTTTCTTTGAATTGTTAATTTTACCATTTTCCTCAACTGCCGCCGTGAGTGGTTCTGGTTCAGGAATGTGAGTATGGAGAGTTGCAGTGGGCACTGGTCGGGGCTTCCTGATGCCCAAAGAACTCAGTGTTGTCGTCAATTTGGTCTTCTTCCGTCGCGGAAGAGAAATCTCCATGGGTTCCTCCTTCACTACCGGAGCCTCAACGACTTCTTCCGGTTTAACAGCAGTGAGAGCCTTTAAGATGTCGTAATTGATCTTTGTGGAGATTTTCTTCTCCTGCAGCATCTTCTCAATTGCCTCACCAGCTGTATTGGATGGTCCAATATTTTTCTTCTTCACCACCTTACGCCGCTTCCTCTCGGGCTTTCCCTTCTCACGCTCCTTGGCCAGCCTCTCTTCCTTCGCCTGCATTGCCTTTAAGTACTCCGCATTGAGTTCATTCCACTTTTGATGCTTCATCCGGGCTTCCTCTTCGGACAAAATGTACCCATTTATCTCATCATCATCAACATCCTCCAAATTCACGAGATCCTCCCCCATTTGCTCCTCTTCCTCCAACAAACTTCCCGTATCCACCACACTCTCTCTCCTTTCGGGCTCACACATTGCCTCAATGTCCGGACCAATGCCCTGCACGGGTACGTCATCCTCCTCCTCCTCCACCTGCTCCGTCAGGCACTCATTTATCACATCCAGCGTCGACTGATGGATAAAATCACTCGTTGCCGTCATCTCCAGGTTATCCCCACGCAGATCAGCAACCTTCTTGTTCGATTTCCTGAAATCCTTCTCAAGCTGCGCATCAATCTCTCGCTGAAGTGCCGTAAATTCCGCCTCATTCTCCGCAATCTTCTGAATCCTCTCCTTGTCACGCTTCCGGGCCATTTTGAATGCTGGCGGATCCTGTTCAGCCTCCAAATCGACTGCCATGAATTCCTCCAGCGTTAATGCACTACTCGGTGTATCCCCAAACTCCAGAAGGCGCTTCCTTAACGTTGATTCATGGATCTTCACGATCCTCACCACGTCCATTGGTGTGCGATTGTATTCGTGCATCCGGGCAGCTAACAGGAGGGCTAAAACAAAATATTTTGAAAAAAATGGATTTTAATCTTATTGAACGGAAATATCTTTAATTTTGTAGCGCCCGACTCACTATCCAGCGAATATTAACCTAGCTCATAGAGTGAGTACCCTTAGATTGGCGGTAACTGTAACGGCTGCCCTTCCCTCGGCAACGGCTTATGCCCCCAGGTTACAAACCCTCAAATAGGTGAGAGAGAGTACGAGAATCCTCAAGAGAATATAGGAGAGCACTGAGAGAGTAATTATGTGAGAGTAGAAAAGAGGGGATGATGAGAGTAGAGTTAGTCGGAGCTCAGCCTTGTGCGGGTATGGCTGCAGTGAAAGTGCTCTTAGATTTAGTCGAGGACTACGAGGGTGGAGGTTACTGGGGGATTCGCCAAAGCCCTGTGGCGCCCCCTTATTCAGGGCGCCACATATCAGAAGTGGGATGTGAAATCCCGGCGTGAAAATTCGAAGAAAAAGTGATCGCGCGCGAGTGAGTGAAAAAAGGAACATGGCGGCTGTGACGCCGCAGAGACAAAGTGTGGAAAAAGTGAGTGAAAAAGTGCGTGGACGGCGAGGAACCCCCATCGTGAGCACCCCAGCAGCAGCAGGAGCCATCGAGGAGAATCTGCATTGCATCCGGAGGGGAGTTGCAGCGACGTCGGCGGCAGCGGAACACCGAATTTGCGGAGGCATCAAGCGCGTCAGGGTGAACGTGTCGCAACATGTTCGCGGAAATCACCGAGCATCAGGGCGTATTTGGTGAAAAATTTCAATGAAAATGTCATGTATTTGCAGCTCGGTGTGATTGTGTGTGAATGAGGGGTACCCCGAAAGGCCTGAATGTCCGGAGGGAGTGGCAGAATGCATGAAAAATCTCCCGTGAGCGGGGAAAATGTCTTTTCTTATCTTTCCAGAACATTCCATCAAGCAGCTGAAAATCATGAAAGTGAGTACGTTCCTGATTTTTGTGGGCATTTTTGCAGCCAGTAAAGTAATTGGGGAGAAATATTGTGTAATTGAGGCTGCCCGAGGGTGAAAATCGCGGTAGAAAGCGCCCCTTTGTGAAACCATTTTAATGAGACGTGCGCGTAAAATTATTCTGCGGCGCAGAAGAAAAGTGTCCCTCCAAAATGCAGAGAAATTGCCGCGATATGAAAAATTCCAAGTTTTGCGGCTTGAGAAATTATTTGAAGAAAAATCCCTGAAAAATTCACAGAAAAATAGTGGTCGGAAATTCGCTGTGAAAAGTAAAGAAGCCCCTGAAAATTCCCGTAGAAAAATAGCAGAATTAGATGAAAAATAAAGAAAAGAAAACGAGCAGAAATTAACTTAGAAAATGTCCGATGAAATGAACGAAATGTCCCATGAAATTTTGTGTTTATCCCCTCGTGAAATTTTCGGCGCAGTGTTCGAAAAATTTTTCGGCGAAAAGTCACCAGGAGGCGTCGCGATCAAAGAAATCTGTCAGTTTGTTTTATTATGAAAAGAAAACACGCTGTGAAGTGAGAATTTGAAGAAAAACTCGGAAAAACGTGAGGAAAAGTGAAAAGAGGTGAGAATAACCGCTCAGGAAGTGCTATGGCTGACCGTGGTTGCGAGGGAGATGGAAAATGTAACGAATTTGTGTGATATTTTTGCAGAAATGAATGAGGAGCGTCAGGAAGGAGATGAAGCAATGAAGAAGCTCCCGATGGCAGCACCCAAAGTGGAAGCACCCATGATAGCAGCATCAGTGGTCGTAGCCCCTACAGTAGCAGCACCTGCAGTTGCAGCACCCACGGTGGAAACTCCTGCGAAGGCATTGCCCACGGCGACGATTAACAGTGGATCCAGACGAGAAAAAGTGACAGGATTTGCGCTTGGATTGAGGGAGATCGAAGCGCTTGTGCCCCGTTTCGAACCTGGTGACCGGAAGACGCTATCAGCTGCCGCCTGGCTCGACACCGTCAGTGCAATCTTTCGTCAATACGGTGTCAGGGATGAACATTCAGTTTTGATGGCGAGCATGCGGCTGAAGGGTGCAGCAAAATCATGGTTCGAGGGAATGAGGGGCAATCTCTATACTTGGGAAATATTTGGGGAAGCATTGAAGGAATTCTTCCCAGGGGAGATTGATAATCTCGCAATCCACCAAAAGCTCCGAGAAGGCAAGAAGCGGCGAAGCGAGACAGCGGAAGAGTATTGCTACGGAAAAATGGCTCTCGCACAACAAATCCAGTTGGACTTCAACACCCTCACAAGTTACATTGTGGCGGGTATTCAGGACCCCAACTTGAGATCCATTCTGAGCACGTCGCGGTATGATAGCCTCCCGGAGATTGTACTGACTATTAACTGTCATGAAGCATCTCAGAATTTGGACAGGTGGAGCAGGGACCACCGCCGTGAAGATCGCCATTCCAGCTGCCGTGATTCACGTCGTGATGAGCGTCGTGGTGAGTGGCGTGACTATCGGCGCGGAAGATAGCCTCGTAGGCGTGAGAAACAGCAGTCGATAAGAAGTAGATTGCGCTCCTGTGGTCGAAAAAGTTCATGCTCTCTTACAGGCAAAATGATGAAAGCAGAGGATGTTTGCAGAGAAATAAATGAGTGAATAAATTATCCAAAAATTTGCAAAATATCAATGTTTCCTTGTATAGGTGCAGGTGCAGCGAAGATTGGCGTGGCACGAGTCGTTTAGAGTGTCGCAGGTGTTGAAGAGAGTTTCAATGTTGTTGCGTAGCTACGGGCGCAGTGGTGATAGGCGTAACACCAGTGGTTCAGGGCGTCGCAGTTGTTGGGGAAAATATTAAGGTTTGCTTGCGTAGGTACAGGTGCAATGGAGATCGGTGTGGCGCCAGTCGTTAAGTTTGTCGCGGTTGTTGGGATGACCGGCGTATGGTGGATGAAAGGAGCGAAAATGTAGCGGGTGGAGCAAAGAATGGATTCTAGTGTCACAACTGTCGCTCGGCTGAGGATTTGAGTTGTGCTTGTCCCAAGGATTTTTGGCAGGAGGGCGTGAATTGGTGAATTGGAGGATATGCAAGGAGCGAAGGGTGAAGTGATACGATTCTAGGAGAGTGCAGGTAGAGATCACATCAAACGAATTGCAAGTGGAGCTGTTGAGATGCCTGATGGAAAGAAGGAAAATCCCGGATTGATGTTGAGGATGAGCATGTTTGGAGGTTCTTGCATCACAGTATGGCCACGGGAAAACCGATTGCCTGAGAGGGTGGCAAGGTGAAAGGTGAACCTCTGCAACGATACGTGATAAGAAGATCGGAAGCAGTTGAGGAGGAAGCTGTGAACTGGAACGCTGAAAGGAATCTGAGAAGATGAGATACATTGATGAGACCCTTATGAACAAGAAGACCTGAAGGATGCCGCTGTGGATTTGCAGAGTTGAGAGTGGACCAAATGTAGAAACGACTGTGAAGAGAGAAAACGGCGCTGGTGTACGAGAGATGTGCAGCAGTTTGGATGCTGCAGTGTGAAAAAGCGGGTGGAAACGTAGGTGATGAGTAAATCGTTGTCAAGAAGAATGTGAGCGAGATCTCGGAGAAGGATGTGAAGTTCTGAGATGCGGCGACAAGGGAGATGCACATGCAGTTGAAAGCAAAGACGCCGAGGCGGTGAGGAACTCAAGTAGCGGAGTCTTTCAGGATGCAAGCAGGTGGTGATCATCCCGTCAGTGTGACGGCTTATGGCAAGGGAGATTGACGCGTTTGGGAGGTGCAAGGAGTCGGGAGCGGTAATTGCGGCTGCGATGGGGAATGTTATCGGGGTGTTGGAGATGGTGAAGTTTTTCCAGATGTTCCCTTGTGCTCGTGAGTGAGTGGCATTTGCAGTGAACCTGTTCCGGGAGTTTGGTGGAGTCAATGGTGTCCACCATGTTGCAGTGTTAGTTGCTTCACCGTATGCGGATGTGCAGATTAAAAAGAGTGTTCCAGGATGGTCAAGGGTTTTCTAGTGTATCTACGTCGTTAGAAGGAGATGTTTGAGTGGAACATCTCGCGACTGTTCACAGGTATCAGGTGGAGTGGGTAAGCGTTGTGAAGTTACAGGTTGACCGTGAGATCCTGAGGTAGAGGGCGAAGACGAATGAGTAGCAGACGATGAAAGCGGGTGAAAGAAGTTTAAATAAATTTTGCAGTCATTTTCTTTCGTGCCAATGAGTCGACGTGAAGAAGTCTTATGCGGTAATGAATTGCAGATCTATTTAGGCCGCAAATTGTGGGTGTTTGCTGAAGGCAATTGGGCGTGAGACCCACAAGATGAGTGAGAAGAGGCTCGTCTATGAGATGGTGATCTATGACATGAAATAAATTGTTGATTCTTTAGCAGGTTGCAGATATGAGCGGCAATAAAAGCAGTAGAACACCCAAAGTGAATGGCCCAGACGACTGAAGATCTCCCGTCGAGAGCACGGTGTGCCTTAAACTAGTGAACAGCAGCACAAAGAAGCAGTTGAGAAGCGCCAAAGAATACACAACACACATGTAGGTCTGTTGTGCGGCAGGTACCCATGAAGGGTAAGTAAGCGTGCCGTTGTCGAAGTCGTCGAAGTCGTCGAGGGGCCAAACACCGCTGATTGAACGCAACGCGCCATGAAAGAATACACAACACACTTGAAGGTCTGTTGTGCGGCAGGTACCCATGAAGGGTAAGTAAGCGTGCCGTTGTCGTAGTCGTCGAGGGGCCATGAAACAACTCACAACACACATGAAGGTGTGTTGTGCGGCAGGTACCCACAAAGGGGTAAGTAAGCGTGCCGTAGTCGTCGACGCGCCATGAGTCAACTCACAACACACATGAAGGTCTGTTGTGCGGCAGGTACCCAGGAAGGGGTAAGCAAGCGTGCCGTTAAAGAAAGCAGTCAGCCGCAGAAAATGAACATTACGAGAACATCATGCAGCAGACACCAATCGACTAGCAGCTACAACGAATATTCCACGACAGCGAGATCTGCGTTCGACGACACGGCGAATCATACTCATGTGCGGAACGTTCCGTTAGTGTTAGCACATGAGCAGTCCTCATGACTTGGGTATGGGAGTAGTTGCGGAAAAAGGCCAGTAAATTCGGGGTTGGTATTACGCGTAGTTTTGATCCTGACATAGTAAATTAATGCGTTAAAACGATTTCCTTGAAATATCACTTGCAGCCGTCGGGGACGACGGCAATGTCAGGAACGGCCGAATGTAGCGCCCGACTCACTATCCAGCGAATATTAACCTAGCTCATAGAGTGAGTACCCTTAGATTGGCGGTAACTGTAACGGCTGCCCTTCCCTCGGCAACGGCTTATGCCCCCAGGTTACAAACCCTCAAATAGGTGAGAGAGAGTACGAGAATCCTCAAGAGAATATAGGAGAGCACTGAGAGAGTAATTATGTGAGAGTAGAAAAGAGGGGATGATGAGAGTAGAGTTAGTCGGAGCTCAGCCTTGTGCGGGTATGGCTGCAGTGAAAGTGCTCTTAGATTTAGTCGAGGACTACGAGGGTGGAGGTTACTGGGGGATTCGCCAAAGCCCTGTGGCGCCCCCTTATTCAGGGCGCCACAATTTGTTGCTTAATTAAATCAATTTAATTAAAAGAAATAAAATTTGTGGACAAGAAAATACAGTGAGGGGCGATTGAAGTGCTGTTTTATTTTTTTAAATTATCGTTTTTTTTAAAGAATTTCTTTAAAGAATTTCCAAGAAACTGGGTGATTTAGGAAATATAAATAATATAAGAAAAATTGTTTTAAAATAAGAATCCAATAATTGGTTTATCTCTTTCGCGTTCTTTGGGTCATACGTTGATCCAAACATGAAACATTTTATTTTTTCATTTTTTTTATAAATACAATTGTTATTTCTAGTAAGAAATCTCATTTCTCATTCATTTATTCATTTATTCATTTCATTCCTACAATTTTTACATGTTTCATGCACTATTCACAAATTCAATTTGATCCAAGTTACATCAACTTATGTAGAATTTTCGGAAGATTACTCCACACCTAGTCGATAGACTGTTTGGGTGGAGGGAAGATCCTGTCGGAGATGTTGGTGCACGGGAAGTTCCGCTATCGCAGGCGCTGGCTGCTAGCATTGGCACTTTTTCGCCGTTGATGATCCACAGTGCAGATCCATATTCAGCGTTGTCCCTCCGCCTACAGATGGCACTGGTGATCTTGGCTCCGACCCATATAGGAAGTTCCGCAAACACAGGCACTGACTGCTAGCAGCTGCACATTTTTCGCTGGTGGACCGGCATAGCTATGGACATTGGTGGTTACTGTTGTCCCTCCGCCTTACAGATGGCACTGATGCTGATGTTGGCTCCATCTCGTAGTTGCACAAATCGTCCGAGCAGGAAAGGAATAGCTGTGGAGTAGAAAGGAAAGAAAGGGAAGGAAGCACTAGGCCAGAAAACGGCAAACCGCTGCGGGAATCGAACCCACAAACCCAGCGATGAGTGGCATTGAGTGGCGCTTTAACACTTGGAGGACCCAACATTTGGCACAACGCGGAGGATCAAATTGGTAATAAGTACCAGTTGATAAAATATTCTCAATAATTTATTATTAATCAGTTTATTGAACGAGGATCGAAAGTTTCACTAATTCTCAATCTCCTTCAAGCATTCCTAACCTAATTACTAAATATTTAATTGAGAAAATCGTCACTGAAAAAAAGTTGCGTAGAATCGATGCAAAATTGCCAATTCAAACGACTTTTTTAGCTACAATTTTACATAATTTATTATTGCGCCTAAATCATCACAAACTTTGATTCTTAAAGTAACTTTTTAGTCACTTCCGGCAATAAAATTAGTCCACAATAATTATTTTTGACTGAGGAAAAGTGAACAAGAGTACTTTATTTGGGGAATATGGGGAAACATAACCTCAAAACAGTGGCAAAAATGTATGGGATTTTGACTGGTAGTTATTACCAATTTGATCCTCCATGTTGGATTCTGACTTTGACCTCAATTATCTCCCAAAGAAAAGACCTTTATCGAGATTTTCTTTCTGCTATCTTAAAGTAATTAAAATTCCCTACACATAGATGCTAAATTCATCGAGATAAGTCCAATAGATTTTATTCTGTGACGATTTTAAGATTCCAATTGGTAGCAAGTACCAGTAAAGTCCTCCGAGTGTTAACTCTCTTTGCCACCGGGGCTCCAAAAAATACATGAAAAAATACATGAAATTCATGCAGAAGAAGTCGAAGAAGACGTTTTGCCTGAAAAATGCTCTCTGAATTCGTTTTTAAAATAAATATCGTGATAAAATAGCGCATGTTTCAATGTTTTTATGTTTCACGTTGGACGCAAAAGGGTTAAAGTCGATTTTTATAAAAAAAAACTGTATTTTCATTTAATCCGAAACTGACAAGAATTTTAGTTAAATTTGCGAATTTTTTTTTGGTTTAAAAGTTTGTAGTTTTAGAACACATAGTCGAGACACATTTCGTGTTATAAAGAAAATTTTCTTATTCTGGTAGAGAAGATTTTTTTTGATCTATTATTATTTGCTTATAAATGAAAAAAAAAATGAAAAATAAAAGATATTTAGGCAAATAAAATTAGGAATCGATTTATAGTTTGGTTGATTCAGAAGTGAGGTTATGAATGTTTTTTTTATTTATTTTAATTCTGTACGGCCGCGAACTTCATGTCCATAGGGCCAAGAGGTTATGAATGTTAGTTTTAGCTAGAGCTATGAAAATTGGCTCAAATGTTCTTTAGATAATTCTAAGTAGATTCATAACCTAATCTAACATTCATAACCTCACTTCTGAATCAACCAAACTATTAGAACTTCAAACCGAAAATCTCAGCAAATTTTCCAAAGATTCTAACCGTTTGAACAATTATCCGTTAAGGCTCTTTTACTGGACCATTCCCTTAGAATTGTTTGATTTTTAACGCCACAATTTTATTGTCAAAGATTTTATTTTAGAGCATAAAAAGTGTTTTGGCTATACGATCTAATTGTACTAAATCTTCTTAGTCCAGTCAAATCTTAACTGTTTTGCAAAATTCCTCATTATCTCATAACACATGAATTTTTATAACAAAATCTGATCCTGAAACTTTTAAAAATTTATTTCTCAGTCACTTCAATTGCCTCAGCGTGTAAACCTTTATTTCCTCCACGAAAAGCTATCTTGTATTACGTCTTGTAATTAACGGAATCTTTAAGAGCCTCCAAATGATAAAAGAGAGATAAATCATCAATGAGTCGAAAATAAAGTTTTTTCTCCAAAAAAAAATTGTTATTTAACATGATAAGGCTATATGGAAAATATGAAAAACTAAGGCCAAACATAAAAATTCTCCAAAGGTTAATTTCATATTTCTTTTGCAGTGCTGGTGTTGCTCTTGAACCCAACTTTGAATAATAATTTCATGGAGTTTATTAAAGATTTCCTCCAATTTTTCATCCAACTTGCCACCTTCAATGAATTTCTTGCACGGAAAATTTCTCACAAAATTAGCAAATCATACGAAATTAATAGTTAATTTGTAAGGTCGAGAGATTCACTTACCGGCACCACAGAGGCCTGATGGACGACGTCCCGTATGGATGGAATCTTTCTTCATGCGCTGCACTAAACGTTGCGCCGTCATCGAGACTTCGTGTGTCTTCTCACCGAATTCCAGCTTATTGGCAAATCTCATAATGTAGAGGCAGGGATCTGCAATTGAGCGGAAGAAGACGAATTTTATTAGGAAGTGCATTGGTTGGTTGAACTGCTGAACTTGACTTTCCAACCAAACCACGCGATCTCTCCCACTCTCTTCTACGCTCAAGTTCACGATGCCAAAAGAGATTTACAATTGACTTCATCTCTTCACAATAAATTGCAAATTCGTCAACTCACAGTCATGTTAAAGAGCCTTTCGGCTTGTTTTTTTTTATTTGTCAGTTAACAAATACTTTTGAAATCATCTTCAGTAGATTTTCTCATTAGATGATCACCCATCGTTAAAATCATCTCCCGGCGGGTGAGCTTCTATTCACAAAATCACACCACAGACACACCAAAAATACAAAGTCTGCGAAAAGGTGAAAAGTTTATTATGTAAGAGCTCCCAAAAGACACTCCACGCGAAGATTTTTGTATACAAAAGGCATTTTTTGCGGTTCCTCCTCCGTCAGTTCTTTCTCATCTCTCCCACTCTCGCATAATCATTTTGCATTTTGCCATGAGCATATTAATGTAACTTCATTTTATTATTTCCATTGAATATTTCATCATTTTAACTTCTCTTTCAATTTCCGTCCACACACCAATGTGGCGGAGATGTTTTTATTCGATCACGATCTTTAATTTTCTACACGCATCATTGGATGTGAAATGACCAATAAAATTCATTGCAAAAAAAGTTTAAAAATTAGTTTGTAGAAGGTTTTTCTTTCAAATTTTATAGAAATGATAGAAAAAAGAATGTTTGTTTCACCATTAAAAAACAATCTGTGAAAAAAGTCAAAATTGATTGATCTGAATTTGTCAAAAACTTTGTTTTTTGATAAATTAAAGTCAATCATAACGCGTCCAGTTATAAGAGTTGGTGTCCCACAACGTGTAGAAGTTTGTTTATGCGTTGTAATACTATTTGTGAGCAATATTAGTAGGCAAAGTTGAAATTTTTTGTGAAATTCAGCAATTTGATGCATAAAAATGGTCATATCTCTAGTTCTATAACACCTACAGAAATTTCGTGACTAGTTTTGGAAAGGTCTTGAAATAAGCTATAATTTGACATATATCTCAATGATTTTCAAGGTCACCTATAGAACACAAAATGGCGGATTTTTGTTTCACAAAAAGAGTTTTTCGCATTTTTCGTCCTAAAGGAATGGCTCTAGAGGTTAATGATGTTCTAGAAAGTTGTAGATAATTGCAAAACCTTTAATTTGATACCAAACTGAGCAAAATCGGCCAAGCGGTTCAAGAGATATGGCTCTTAGAACTTTTCAAATTCAAGAATTTTTCAAATGGCCATATCTTCTAAACGGCGACATAGAGTTTCTTCATTTTCGGACTGGTGACAGATATTGAGTCAGGCCACAACATATCAAAATTTAAAGGAAATCTATAACAGATGTTCGGAGATATTGCCCCTTAAAGTTAGTCAATTTTTGTTTTTGATTTTAGCGCCTCTTGCGGATGTTTTGGGAACTTGGAATGTTCTAGACAGTTGTAGGGCTTCTTGTAACCTTTCATTTGATACCAAGATGATCAAAATCGGTCAAGCCGTTCTCGAGATATATCGAAAAAACACTTTTTGCTTTAGGCCGCCATATTTGCTAAACGGCTTGACCGATTTTCAAGTATGAATTATTGATGAAAACGTATCACTGAGCTCTACAACATACTAAAATTTCAGATCTCTAGCTATAAGGAAAGTGGTTGACGGTGTTTCAAAATGGCGGACGGCGGCCATCTTGGATTTTGAAAATGCGAAAAAATGAAATTTTACACCCACATTTCTATAGAAAACTTCAAACCTGAAGGCTCTATCTCTTACCGTTCTCGAGATATAAGGCAAAGTTTGGCGCACCGGCCGGCCGGCAGGCCGGCCGGATCAAAAATTTTCCACCACCATTTTCAGAATGTGGGTTGTCTAAAACGTGCTCATACCAAGTTTGAGCCCGATCTGAGGAGGTCGGTTTTTCCGACGATTACAATACTTGGTGTTGGCCACGAAGTGGAACACCAACTAATAAGTAATATAGTTACTTTGCGAGACCTGGATGCTAAAGTTGAATAAAAAGTCTAAAAAATTGATAGATCATTTTTTTTGCAGATTCAATCTATGAAATCTATAAGCTGAATTTTCTTTTTTTCGCCAATTTAATGTGTAAAAACTCATTTTGACTGTTTAAATTCATGTTTCACAAAGCTCAAATATAAAATCAGTTTTTTTTAAATTGAAAATATAAAAACTTATTTTGATAAAAAAGAAAGAATTTTTCGCAAATTGACTCTGCAAAAACGTATTCAGCTGTTTTAATTAGTTATTTTATTTTTTCCTTCAATAAATCAGTTCTTTTCTCTTTAATCAACTAAAATCTAGGATCTAATGAATTTCCTAAAATTCATAAACTTTGGAAATATCCTTGTCAGTGATTAAAATTTTCATTAAAGTCTCCAGCAATTTATTAATACTTCAATAATTTTGCGTGTATTTTAACAAAAGTATTTTTAAAAGTGTTCAGTATTTGAATTTTTTTTTAAATAAGAAAATATGAGAATATCGTAAACATTTTTTTACTACAGGATTTTAATTAACCAAGATAATAAAAATGTAAGAATTAATAAAAAAAAAAATAATAGAACATTTAAAAATTTTTATAATGCATAAAATTGTCAAGAAGCAATTTCAGACAATTAATCGTAATACAATGTCTAAAAATTTAAAAGAAAGAAATAAAGAATTCTAAGGCAATTAAAATCTAAAAATTAATTAATTACAAACCTTCAAAACGAATCAAACTTTATACCAAAGTTTACGGATATTTCAAGCTTATTGTCTCAAAACAATATGAGCTCCATTGCGACAAAGACGCCTCAATCAACTAAAAACCTATTGACGAAGGGAAGATTAGAGGAGGTGAGAAAAAAGTATAATGATCCCAATTACTAATTTAACAAATTTGTCATTCTAATTTTCTACAATTGACCAATGAATTTTTTCCTTTCGATAAAAAAGCACATTAAGCTAAATTTAATAATCTCATAACGCGTGCAAAAAAATCAAATAAGAATTAATTTATCCTTTCCTTCACCTCATTTAAATGATTAAAGTCGCATGATATTATTTTATCTTTTCCTCCTCAATGTCTTTCAAGTTTTTATTTAAGAAAAAAAGGCAACTCAAAAATTTTTACCACAAAACCCACCATTTTTCTCTGCGATTGCGAAACTGTCTCAAAAAGTCGTTACTTTTACTTTTTCCCGCGTTGTGTTGGTCATCAAATACCACACCGATGCTTTGAGCAAATAAGGTTGTGTTTGCGGGTTCACAAGATCAGCATAAAAATGAGTGAGAAAAAAATTGACAAATCAATTAAATTCAGTTTCGAAACGGATTAAAGAATTATTCTTTGTTTTTTTCTCTCTCTCTCTCTCTCTCTCCGTCTCCTTAATGTGCCAACAACATTGTCATAAAATACTCATTGATTCAACTTGACACGTTAAGTGACATTTTAGATGCAAAAAAAAATGTCTTTGTCGAAAAAAAATTTAAATATCATAGACACAAAAAAAGGCAACAGAAGTTAATTTTAACGCCATCACCTTTTTTTTTTCATTAACGCTTTGTGAACTTTATGCCATTTGCGCCAGAGTGTAAAAGAAATGTGTTACAATTAAGGTAATAATATTTAAATTAATTACTCATTGCCCTAAGAAAGCAAAAGCTAACATTAAGCATTTTTTATATGTAAAAAAACAACATTAAACGATTGAAAAAGAGTTGAAGGCTATCTTTAAAATACATCATTGCGGTCATAAACTCACTTTTTTCTCATAATAAAATTTAAGCAAAATAATATTGAATAGTAAAACCAACGAATGACTTTTTTCCTCTATTTTGCATAATAAATCTTTGCCTGGAAGTTATAGCTTAATTAAGATGTAGTAGAGTGTGGAGTAAATTTTCTTTATTTGTTTTCTTTAAAGATTTTTAAATGGTATTTTAAATAATTTGTTGCTACTTTAATATTTCATTTAAAAACTTTCGTAATTAAAAAGTAGGTAATTAACTTTTTCCTTAATTTCTTGATACTAGTTTTAGCCTTTTGTGTTCTATGCTGGTGCGTTTTTCGTTTTTTTTTCAAGAAATTTAGTTTAAAACATATTAAAGACAAATTGACATTTCTTTAGAAATATTTGACATTTCTCTTTGAACGATTGACTTTTTATTTTTGACAATTCCGACAATTTTATTTTAACTTTTGTTTTTTTTATAAGTTTGACAGTTCTCTTCAAACATTTGACGTTCGTTTTATCTTCGGACGCTTTTTTTATTAAACATTTGATGTACCTTTTCTGCTTTTTGTGTTTTCTTTCTAACGTTTGACGATTTTTTTTTAAGGTTTACCAATTATTTGAAAACTTAATGTTTTCTCTAACTGGGAAGTTCTGTTAGAACAGTTGACATTCATTTAAACATCTTAAGCTTCTTTTTTCTATAATATTTTTCAACATTTTAACGTTTCTTGGGCTTAATATTTCTTTAATGTATTACGTTTTTTTTACTATCTATGACAAGTTTTAAAAAATTCCTTCTAAATTTTTCTTAACGTAACGACTTTTGATAATATCTTTGGATAATTTCTTCTAAAAGACACAAAAAATCCAAGCCTAAATTAGACTTTATTCGATTTTATGTAATAAATACGAATTACTTCCAATGTTTTGTAATTAAAACTCAAGGTAAGTGTAATCTTATCTATCTAACTCAGATCATTCTGATCATTTTTCCCACTTAATATTTATTGCTTTTTATTGATTTCTTATTCAAAAAACTCTTTTCTAACTTCCTGTGATAATATTGTAAATGGAATATTAAATAATTCACATGCCTCTATCGGGTGTCTTTTAACGACACAACTGTGTGGTGGGAGTGTCTACGTAAATCGATGAGGAATAAAATGGAAAATATGGGTCATAATAGTTACATACAATGCCACTTACTTTCATAATCACATCATAATTTTTTTGATCGTACTTCTTCTAGGAAATATATTATGTTTATCCAAACTCGACAAGAACGAGAAAATCCACTTTCTTGCAAAATTTATAATTCTGCAGAGACTAAAAGTTGACTTATGAAAGTGAAAAGAAGCTGCACTACTGTTGCAATTTCACCTTTTATGAACATTAATTTCCCCTTTTTTTTTTTCCTCCCAGTGTACACAGAGTGTGATAGTTCTTTTTTGCAATCTCAAGTGCATCTCTTTTGCGAAAGTCTCTCTTCAATCTTTATGCCACGAGAGTTGTGATTAAGTGCAACCTTGACAATAAGACTTTGGCAAAATTTCTCTTTTTTACCGATAAAAAATATTATGTGTATGCCACTCATTAAATCCCCTTCCTTCCGTCTTCACCAGCCGCCGGTGTCTATGCTGAAGAGCAAACACAATAAGTCTCTTTACACTGAGCGAAAAGAGTTATTCTTGAAATAAGTATTTGCGGGATTGAGATAATTTTCGCGGGTGTTTTCGGATTTTCGACTTGTGATGATCCGATAACACTAAAAAGGATCAGTGTGATCATAAAATTCTCTGGGGAACAACAAACGAATAAATTTGCAATGTTGGAATAAGAATATTTTCGGATTGAGAGTACACTTTTGCAGATTTGTCATCTTTTGGATTGTAGCGATCCAATGACACCTAATGTGATCCTTACGATCATATTATCTTCTTACAGGTACACCTCTTTGTAACTTTGTAATACGCCACGGTGGCGTATTAGTCAGTGTCATATATGTTGAAAAATAGTCGCGTTTGTTAAATTAAAGTTATGTTTTTGCTATGTTTAATTTAAGAATTAAATAATACAAGATGTGCAATATGTGCATTCAGTGTTAAAGAAAGGGTTTCAGGAGAAATTTTTAAAAAATCTCCCGAGAAAACCTAATTAAAGTGTTAAATGTGAAAACTCTTCCACCGCGGCATGAAGGATGTGCGAGACCTTTTCTGCAGTTTTTCCCATTTATTATGGAAAATCATCAAAAAATTGAGTAAGTATTGAGAAAAAAAGTAATATTACTCCATGTGATAGCATTTTCTTTTCCTTCAAATTAATTTTTGGATGGAAAATTGTGAAAATTCGTAATGCGAAATTCCCCGTTCAAATTAAGAATTTTTCGGATCAAGAAGACACTTTTTGCCGAGATTACACTTTTGTAGGTGTTGGGATGAGTAAAAATAGGCGTAAAATGTAAACTTTTCGTCCTCAAATCGAGTTAACATTTTTTTTAGTTGAGAAAATCTTTTTTTTTTACTTTTGTGATCGAGGGTACCATTCTTCTAAATTCTTTCAAATTCTGTTTTTTAATTGTCTTAATCAATAATTATTTTAATTCACGTACTTCCCAAAGATCATTGAAAAATATTAAGTATATTTAGCAATTTTTACAGTAAAAAAGATTTTTTGTGTGTGATTTCTTTTATTTTTTAAACTCAAATAGCCCTTGATTTTTTTTAATATTTCAATTTAAACTTTGATATGACTCTTTAATAATTACAGGAATGGAACATCTTCACTTTCACAAGATATCCATCAGAGGAGGGGTTCCTGTTTTTACCAAGAATGTAACATTTACTTCAGAATATTGAACAATTGAAGAAATCCCAATGGATACACAACAGGTAAAACATGTAAATTTAATTCCATAATTATTCACTTTTTTTAATTTTATAATTTTATATTCCAGACAATATCAAAATGCTTAAGTATTGACGACAGCTCCATATAAGGTATACAGTCACTGGAAGGATACTTTGAAGTAAAATTCTACAAATCAAGGAAAAAATGCGGTTCAAAGAACGTCTGTAAATGGGAGGACTTTTAATAGTATTTTTAGGATTAATTCCAAAAGGTATGTTATGATAAATCTTTTGTTAAAAAATTGTTTTGTTAAATAAAGGTTTAGACATTTATAATTTTCATTTAAGAAAATAAGAATGAAGTAGAATATTTATTGAAAAAATTATATTTCAAAAAAAATTCCGTAGTTTAATTTTTGTTGATTAGAAAAAATATTAAAGACAATTTTATATATTCCAATACTTTTTTAAAACGTTCTAAAAAAGAAGTGTTTTCAGATGTAAGATGATTTGAGATTTATTTTCAAGTGATCATAATATTAAATTATAAAAAAAAACATAAATTGAATTTCAAGAGTAAACTCATAATTTTCTGAGGAATTATGATAATTTCCAAAATATTTTTAAGAAATGTATAATATTTATATTATTTGTTATATATATGTTTATTTTATTTGTATATTTAAAAAAAATTATAAATAAACGATAATTAAATAAAAAAACTATTTTCAGCGTTTTTAATTCAAAAGGTTTCACTGAAGTCGATATCGTTTCCACTCAATCCCATAAGATTCCCCACGATCCTAAATTTGGTTTAGAAATGGTGTAGAAAATGTAGAAAAAGGCGTATTCTGAACGCTAAAGAGGTTTCACTCAATCTTTTATACTTCCCTCAATCCGAATACGTGTAGAAAAAGAATTATCTCGATCCGAAAAGGGTTCCCTTAATCCTAAAAAGTGTTCCCACAATCCGACAAAATTGTTTAGAAAAAGGCGTAACGTTAATCCGAAAAGTAGAAAAAGATTTCGCTCTACTTAAAAAAATACTTAACCGAAAATGAGGGCGAAAATAGTTGTTAGTACACCCGTTTTTACTCCGCTCAACTCCTACTTTTCGCTCAGTGTATGTACATAAAGTGCATTTTCAACCTTCGTACTCTCTCTCTGTTCCTTCCTTCTTTTACAATGCTTAAAATGCATGAAATTTTAATTCATTGACCAATTCATCATTACCCACAATACCAAGTTCGTCAGACAAGGAGAAATTTTCACTGTCATCCCTGTTTATTGAAGACTTGCACTTTTTCCCCTCCCAAAGTACCCGGTGAAACGCGAGTAATAAAAAGTGCAAGAGAAATTAAATACATAAATCTCTCCCTTATGTACCTATCTCACGTGCCTCACAAAATGCAATATAGCCATATGTTAGGAACTCACCTCAATTTACAAATAATTGCAATACAAATTGATCTTCGTTTTTTTTGTGAAACACAAACCTATTGCTTTCGGGGCTTTCCAAAAGGCGCCAAATGTGCAAAAATTAGTTTTTTTCTTCTCTCTCTTTCTATTAATCCCCGCATGTAATTGCACCAGCAATAAAATTATTGCAATAGAGGTCAATCACTCATTTCTCCCTCCTATAAGACGATTTGCAATACATAATATCGTATGGAGTCTTCTTAAGAAAACATCACCCACCTCGTAAATACTATATTAAATTTTATTTATTAAACGACTTTCACTTACTGTGAAACTCACACACATAACACCAGGAGATTTCAGACCGTGAGCTATGAAATCCAAAATGAAGTTCAGCAAGTTTTATAATAGTGAAACATTCCAGAGCTTCTTGGTGCGCACAGATTATCATTAGCTGCGAAATTTCACTGGACAATCCACTTTACAAATTTGTCTTTTCAATATACCTACATAGGCATATTTCACCAAAACATATATGTATGCAAGAGTACACACAGAGTCGCAAACTCTCGGTTCTCAGCCGGAATTTATCACTTGGACGAGATCATCCCAGAGTTGAGGAATTTTTAAAATTGCGAAATTTATAGATAATGATTGAGATGAAGTTTGAGAAGCTTTGCGATGAGTTTGATGAGTTTTAGACTGTTTAATATGTAAAGAAAATGTTCAAAGAAAGCTACAGAAGGTAACATTTCCAAGATCTTTAATCTATGTTTGAGCAGTTTTCCGGACTTTTCATCTTAGCGATCTTTCCGGAAAATCTGTTTTTACTTTCAGCAAATATATCGCAAATTGTCCTGTCTGACTTTTTAGATATAGAGGAGCCTGATATAATGCTAAATAAAGTTCAACTGTAAAAATATTTAGAAACATTAACAATTTATTATAATTCAACTTCCGGAAGCTCTTGTTTTTCAAATAAAAATTCCGGAATGAATAATTATTCAAAAACGTGCAAAAATCAGACTCTTCTCATATTCTGTTAAATATTATTCTAGGACAGGTAGAATGTTTAAAAATCTACATCCCTATGTGTTCAAATCTGTGATGAGTCAAAATCTTGCTTCAATTTATTTATTGTTTTTTGGAACATTAACCGAGACACGGAATTTAAGGGTTTGAATTTTACTTCCAAGAAATTTTTATTGCAGTTTGCAGACGGATGTTTAACATAATTCAAATGCGGAAAAATACCTTTTAAATAATTTAGAACCTTTAGAACTTATTTCCCCGTTTCCCAATACCTGAGGAAGGGTAAATAAACCTCCGAAACTGTTTGTAATCAACATTCTTATATGAAAATCGAGGATATTTCTAGGGGTCAAGTTCACACTGTATTTTTATTCATCTCTTTTTATCTCAAAAGTAAAAGCTTCAATGAATAATCGCCCAAAATAACCAATATTTAGGATTGTATAGTAATATATATAGTAATACATCGTTCTGATAGCATTAAATGTTCCTTATCAGGTAATACATTTGATAATATTCCGAATTTTTTGTTAATCAGGTCATTCATTTATCCCATTATTGCGTACTTTATTGCCAATTTTATGGACTTCATAAAACCAAAATTTCTTATCTGCCGACAATTTTAATCTTTAATCTGGAATTTCATCAACTCTGACATATGTTTACTATGCATACAAACTCTCAGGTGAGTAAATATGTTGGAAAACCAGAATCTTGAGATTCACTTCTTAGATGTAGAAGAGTCTCTCTAAAGTCACTTCCAGACACAGCATTCACTCGTGTGTCCCCAACAGTTGAAGAAATTATTCAAAAAAGACCAAAGAAAAGACGCAATGTGACGGTGTGTAGCATAATACATATGTGTTCAGCGGAATGGTGACCCCCACAACAGGTGAGCTTCCCCCTCGCGAACAATGCCGCTCGACTGGAAGTGACCAAGAGGAGACAGGCCGACTATCAGTCGTCTCTGAGTGTTCCGCGGAGGTGCCCACACTTCCAAGTAAATAGTCACTCTTCCTGCAACATTACAAACTGTTTTGTGCTAAGCGAAAGTTCTCCTCTTAAAACTATTGCAATTTTTTTGTGTAGCACAGCGATCTTTTAAAGTTCGATGGTGTGTACAATCTAGCTAATGCAATTAATTACTACCTAATTGTCGTGAGTGACAACGTTGATTTTTCACGCGCTGTTTTCCCGCGTACAAGTTGGGTGATTTTCTTCAGCAATTTTTCATATCCATCACTTAAGTGACAGTGTTTAACTTCTGGTTTTTTTCACAGTAATTACTCACACAGCAAATTCTCGCGTGTTGTTTATTTTTTTCCTTACACCAACCGTATATACGCGACACAGTTGAAACAGAAGGTGAAAAAGAGATTTATGAATTAATCTATCTATTAAACTTTCTGTGCACATACAGCGCGTAGAGAATTGAATGTGATGTGATTTTATAAGAAAAAAAATATAGTGATCAAATATACATAGTTTGAGAGACAGTAGGTGGAGAAAAAAAGTTTCCTACAGCAATAGCTTTATGTTTACGATCCCATACAGATCGCCATCAATAAAGTAATCGGGGAAATCATTGCCCAGAAACATCAACAAAACGGTTAGTTATGATTTTATTGTAGGCTTTTTTGGTGAATTAAAATTTTGAAGTAAAAAAAAATCTCCCACAGTTTTTGCACCTTCATCAATTGGGTGGAAAATTTTATGGACTCTTCGCGACCCCAATAAAACCCCCTCTTATTTTTTTCTACAATTATTACTCGCACTTAAATCTGACATTTCTTCAGTGTTTTCTAAATTACAAATATTGCCTTTTCTTTCTTCGTCCCTTTTGGTTTCACCTCTCCGCGGGTGCTGTGAATTTTTCACCTATTATCTCATCGTAGATTTTGGTGGACTTTTATATAATTGAATTAATTATATTTTAACGTACACACCTTGAATACAAACTTTAAGCACCTCTGGGCAAAAACAACAAAAAAAAATCGTGCAATTAAAATACTAAAAGTTCCAAAATTATGTACATATCTCCGCAATACAGATCACTGAATAAAAAAAAACATTAATTAGCTAATATGGAGGGAAAAACCAAATTACAAATGCAATGATTTGATTTTTTTGAGTGTATTTGTTAGAAGAAAAAATTAATTTTCATATTGTATTCGCTTTTTGTTGTAAATTAAGATTGGTGTAACCAAAAAGTGCTCCCATTTCGAATTTTATAAGTAGGTATTATGACCAAAAATATTGATCAAGGGAACGATTCTGTTAATATATTTTCTATTCTATTCTTGCAATTTAAAAGAAAAGATTTTTGACAGAATCAACCCCTAATTTCAAGTTTTTCTTTATAAATAAATCGTTATTGGGCCTAATTCAGCGACCAAGAAACCATCGAAATTCGCTTGAAATCTTGAAATTTCAGTACAAAATTCAAAGATTTTAAGGGTTTCTTGGTCACTGATTAAGGCTCAATATTTAGAGTATTTTAGATTGCATAATCTTTTTAAACTTTATCTAAATTAAATGATTTGAATAGAAAAGAGTTTTGTTAAATTTAGTTAGATTTAAGTCCAAAATAATATATTTTTAGAATAGAATATTTTAGCAAGATTTTCAAGTTTCATTTAGTGTAAAACTTAAAATTAATTTAAAAATAATTGTTCATTCCGAGAATTTTTAGAATATTTTGTATTTAAGTTTAAAAAATGTTTCAAAGGTAAAAAATATCATTTATTTTTATTTAACCAAAAACAATATTATAAAACTTTTTCAAATGAGTAATAAAATAAATATTACAAAGATTTTTTTAATAGATTTTTATTTTTAAAACAATCTAAAATTCAATCTATTATCCGCTCAATTATAGTCTTGGAAGGAATTTTGTGGTCCTAATTTTTTACTTTATTGAATAAACTCTCCGCACTCAAACATCAAGCTTGAGAACTTTGTGAACACACCAATTTGTGGAATTAATTTGAATTTTAACTGGAAGTCCATCGAGTGGACCTTTCGAAACTCCATATAAATTTATTAAATCAAAATCATAAATAATGCGTGTTTTTCGTATTTTTTGCCGCGTCTCGGCACTAGTCTGAAATTTTTCGGCTTATTGGTGTGGAAAAAATATATTTAAAAATTCACAGATGTAGAAGGATCAAAAACTAGATTATTTGATGGTCAGCTATAAAAAAAATTATATATTTTTTACGTTCACTTTTTTGGGTTATTTTGGTGTGTCAATTTCAACATAATAAACAAATTGCAGCTGCTATCAGGAGATCATTAACAAAAGAGGGATAGTTTGAATGTTAGTCAACCAGCAAGATCATGACCTTTTGGGCTTTAGCAGTGTGGTGGTTATATTGTGTGAATTGCGGAGGTGTTTTGCTTGTTGAAAAAAAAATGACAAATTGATCATTAGGATGGGAAATAATCAATAATTTTGCCAATGCTGCGTCACTAAAATTAATTTCTTTGAATATTTCCCAACAATGGTGACAATTTTTGTCAACAAAACGCGCAATTTGATGATCTTTCCCTCAGATTGTATCATCTTTTTATCTCTTCAAACATTTAACATGGGGAAATATACGAAATATTTATTCACTATAAAATACCAAGGTGAGACAATCCCATCCACATTTTCAGTTTAAAAATTTTGTATTTAATATTCTCTCCGCATGAGTGTGTTTTAGAGATTTACTAATTAAAAATCCTCCGCGTTCATTCAAAGACGCTCGCTAGAAAGCCAGAAAAAATATTCTTTCGCATTATAGCTCCTCGTTTGAATAAATGGCTCAAAACTAGGAACAAAAAAAGAAGACAATTTCCTGGAATGACTCTTTGGGAAATGAAACAAACGTCGAAGTTTTAGAGGAAATTTTCCTGCCATGTTTTGGTCATTTTTAAACCTTGGCTTTTTTCTGTATTTGCATAAATTATCTCTACTTGATTAAATTCAACGTGAAAACACCAAGCCACACAGAAATGCAGACGAGGAGTTTTTATTTTAAATGCTGCCGCAAAAAAAAGAACATTTCGCTGAAAATTTTTGTATAGGTACATATAACCAACAATTTCATAAGACGTGACTAGCTTTGCAATTTATATATTGGAAGAAATCTCCCCGAAGGAAAATTATACATACAAAAAAAATTAAAATAAGCGACATATGAAAAAGAACCTGCAACCACGGCACATTTTGAATAACTAATCATAACCAATAACCATTTTCACACTCACTTTGTATTGCATTATTATTGGTTTTATCAATGGCTATTGCTTCTAGTGTAGTTCAGTTCACAGAGGTGTGCACATATTGCTCCATAGCATCAAGGTATATAGCAAAAGGAACAATTTAGGCAATTGCCAGCTTGAAAAAATAGTATATTTTCCACTTAATAATTGGGATTATTTTAAGGCGATATACCCGCTGAGGAGAATTTTTTCGACACAAAAACTGAAATTATCTATTTTCCAATCATCCCCTTTTATGAAAATCACGATCTCTTCTACACCTGAAACACCTGATTGTGATCAAAATCAGCCAAAAGGCTACAATACTCTTTCATCTGATCTTTTGTAACTAGTTTGCAACTTTTAGAGGGCTGAAAGATACGTGAGATTTACCAGAGAAAGGTCATGACACGGAGCAAATTACATACATGTATGTAATAGGCTTCCTCGCACTATTGTTAGGATTGCAGAACAATCAGTGCCCATAAATGGCCCAATGTATAAAACACCTCAACTGTGATTCTTAATTTTCGACTTAAACAAGAATTCAAAAATTCAGAGTTGATATATTTTTTATAGATTATTGGGATAGAATAAATATAAAAATTTGTAGATTAAGATTTAATTTTCTTGGGATTAACTGAAACAGATTTAAGATTTAAACAAAAACATTAAAGGGAGAAGGTTAAAAAACATTTTAAATAGAAAAATAAATAAAAATTTAATTGTTGTAAAAATTATTTTGCGATATTTTATATTTATTTCAGTCACTGTTGAAAATTAATTTGAAAAAAATCATTTTTATTGTGGAAATAGAATTATTTAACACTTTTCAATTAATCAAAAACATTCAAAGAAAGTTTTAAGTGGCTTGATTGGAACGCTATTCGAGGAAAAAATCAAGTATATTGAAGTCATGAATTTCAAGAAATAAAGGCCATAGAATACGACGACTCTTGTTCTTAACAAGGCACTTGACAAGATTGAAAAGAATTGTTGATTTAAAAATTTCCGGTAATTTGGGAATTTCAAGATTTTCTTAGTCGCAGAATAGAAACTAATGCTTTGTAATTCTTAGCATTGATCTTACTAAATGTCAAGAACATTCAGATTTTCCTTTTACCCCAAAAACCCCAAAAGAAAAGATTTTTCTAAAGACATATCAAAAATTATTATGTATCCAACTTATATGAAATAAAAATTTAATAATTCGTAGTACCTGAAGAAGGGTCAATTTTGAGTCTAAAACTATACGAAAAATGGAAAAAAAATTACAACTGAATTTCTTACTCCACCGTTATTCTTATCTCCACAGACATCAATTTTCCTCTTTTCTATCTTCGAAAATAATTTAATCGTTTAAGGAAAAGAATTTTTTCAGAACAAACGATTTTTATATTTAATAAAAATCCCAATCTTCAATCTACAAAAAAAAACAAATCTGAATTGAAAAAAAAAAAATGTAAATCAGATTGCGAAAAATCTCTCATGAAATACTACGATATTCCAAAAATAATAATTTATCGAATTTATCTTAATTAAATCTACATTCACTGCGGATTTATCAACTCCGTGCTTTATCTTTCATTTCGTCACATCCTATTGAATCAATTATATTGGATAAAAATATCTTTTTTTTTTTTTTTTTTTTGAGAAAAAAAAATGTTTTGCTCATTGCACATCAACAAAGCTGATGGCAGAAGATAGTAAATTTTTGGCGAATGAAAAAAAAAAACCAGTCAAAAGGTGGGAGAGATGTTTAAGAAAAGCGAAAGTAAATCCACTAATTGAATCTCTTCAAGCCCGTCTTTTTTTTGTCACAATGTAATTACAAGAAGTTGCGGCAAAAAAAAGAGCGGCGATATCATTAATGGTGACGAAAACGATAGTGTGCAAAAATTGCGGGGGATAAATTGGGTGGTGTGGTGTGATGTTATAATGAGATTGGGTGAATGTTTGCAGGTGAAGGCGACCTACTCATGCTGCAATGAGAAGATCGTTGTGATACTTTTTGATGCGAAATTCCCGAGGAGTTTTGAGGCAAAAAGAATGAGCAGCGTTCTTGCAGAAACCCTAAGTGGACACCTTGGACGACACTTGCTGCACTGGGCAGGATCTCAAGCGGATCTGTGGTACCTCCTGTACCGCTGTATCAATATTGTGCAGAAAATTCACGAACCCCTGGAGAGAGGTGTTGCTGTTCTGGATAATTTCCTCACGCTGGACGACGAGGAGGTTGGTGGGGTGGGTGCAGGTGGTGCTGCGGCTGCCGCCAACAACATTCACCCATGCCACCAAAATCAACAACAAGAGAATGCTCAACGACCTGAAGGTCATCGGAATGCACCGCACAATTTGTACTTCATGGGTGAGTATCTTGTCATACCATGCCAGTCTCCACGAGATCCTTTCGCGCATTTATTACCGAATCATCTTTCACTTTCAGTCTTGCGATTCATTTCCCTTTCAACTTGCTTTTTTTTCTTCAAAACGTAGCGCGAATTTCGCTTCTGCAGAAGCAAAATTGTTGAGATAAGACTTTATACATCAAGGTGACGTGTGTGTGTGCGCCTGTTTCCAAGATTATCGTCTCTCGCAGTCAGAACTTTTACGCGATCTTTCCTTCCACGATCATTAACTACGTGTGACCATTAATATCCACAAACAGTAAACAACTAATGCGTACGACTGACAAACAACCACCACATGCAGGAAAAGTAATGCAAAACTCAATCTGCAATCATGTTTGACACTGAATGAATTTTCCACAAGTTTTTCCTCACAAGCAAAAGCGAACAAATCGAGCAAATCCCACAAACGATTCCCCTTAAAAATTAAAACTTCTCATAAATCCAACAGCAAAGATCGCACTCTTTAGAGCCACTTTAAATATTTGAGTAGCAAAACTTGAGAGAAGATTCTTGAAAAGGATGCTTAGAGCGTTCAAAATCAAGGTGATCAACTTTAAATTCTTAAATGTGGCGATGACGTCCGTTTCCTCTAACGTTCATCAAGTGCGTGCACTTTAATGTTTTATTTTTTTTTCAACAACGACGCGCCTCCCATTCAACGCTCTCAAATTTCACCTAATTTAATTATCACACCTTACAACAGAACGACACCACGGGTTTTCTTTTACATTAAAAAAAAACCTTCAAATTTGTAACTGTTCATGACCGATTTGGTGGAGATTTAATTTATTTTAATTAACAATTTTATGTTAATTAATAAATCACAGAATGTGAGTACATATTAAATGTCCCTTTAATTGATTTAATGCGCGTCACGAAGGAAATGCATAATTTGTCCTAAATTTGGGTTAAGGTCAATTTAAGGAATTAAATAGGTGTTTAGGCTATATGGAACCTGATAAAAATTTAGCAGCTTTAACAGATAAAGCGAAAAAGAAAAAAATAAATATAAAGAATAAAAAATTAATAATATTTGTCAAGAATTAAAATTCGCCAAATCCGTCTTTATACTCAATAAACTTAATAACACCTTAAGAAAGTCAATATTTGCAAAACTATTTTGAACGGCTGCATCATCAAAAAACCACCGCAAAAAATCAAAAAAATTCCCCTCCTACCAGTTTTGAATGAAACGTACGATATTTACAGCAAATATTTGCTAAAATGTAAATTTTATGCAAAACCAAACAGTTATAAAAAACCATAATACATTGGAATAAAATAAATAAAGTGATCTTGAAATAACTATTTTTGGTTGTCGTTATATCTACGTAAAAAAATATATAAATACTGTAAATTTTATAAAAATTATTTTCAAGGTATAATGCATTGTTTGTCCTCCAAAAATTCACAGAATAGTACATTTTCCTCCCAAGTTAAATCACGATTAAAATCGCATGACGAATAATTTTGTAATTTTGCGTTGTTTAATTAATTTTGACTACTGAAAATATTTTGCACTGCTTTTGAGATTTTTCAGATGTTTCTTTTGACATTTTTTGCAAGATAATTTGCAAATAATTGAACTGAATTTGATGCTCAGGGATCTGTAGAGTATTTTGGGATGATAATTTAGTGGAATTAATTCTTCTTTTATTTTAATCAGTGCAAAACATATTCTAAAAACCTTGAGTTTAAATGAATTTTAAAGTTTATCATTGTTTCATTAAATTGTTATCAATTCAAACCTTTCCGGACTTTCTATTTTTAAGGATAATTCCCTTTAAACTTAAAAACATTTAAAAAAAAAACTCAAAGTGTAAACAAACCGTCCGTATACTGTGATTAAAACACTTATGCGCATTACTATTGGGGTAGGTGACGGACCCCATAGAATTTATCCCAAAAAAGCAAATTCTTTCGGTTAAATGAGCTTTAATAGACTCCTTGGTACTGCCTAAGAAGTCTTTTGTCCATTTTAGAACACAAAAATAAATTTTTCAATGGATTTTTTGATTTTTTCAATAATTTTTGTGAGGTTAGAATCGTCAAGAAAGAGACAAAGAGTGACAATGGAAGAAAACTGAAATAAATTTGACCGTTACAGCAATTTTTGAATTCCCTCTTCTTACCTTTTTGTTAATAACTATTTTTCTGGTGGTCGGATTGACCTGAAATTTTTACACAATCTTCTCAGATAACCAAGGAACTTATTTCCAGAAGCTTGGTTCTATATTTCTAAGAACTAAGGCGCAATTAATCGATATATAGCTCTGGGGTCGGTCACCTTCCCCTCATAGTAAACGAAGGGTTAAATTCAAGAGTGCGACACAAGATATATATAGAAATGTATAAGAGTGAGATAGCACAAAAACATACCTCTTTCACTCTCTCGCACACACAGAGAAAAATCAAAGAATACTTTCCATCTCACGAGGTGTGAGTCGTAGTAAAAGAGCGTAGTGGCAAATCGCTGAGTTTCATTGATTTTCGCTCATCCATTCGCCATTTTAACTTTTTCGCCCCAGAGTCACGGGGACCCGAGTTTTGTTGGTGCAGAGAAAATTTTCACTTTTAACCGTGTCCCCCCAATTGCAATGTCCAATTTGTACTCCAAAATCGCACCGAAACCAATTAAACGTAATCACGAGCATACAAATATGTCCTTCCCACAGACGCATCCCTGGATAAATGGTGAGTGGAAAAGTTGGAGACAATTTTTTTCTTGGGGGCTGTGGGGGACGGCCATAATGGTTTGTCGTGAGTCTCGTGAGGCCCCCATATTTTTTTTCACAATATCAAACATCAAGATAGGAAGGTTCTTTTATTTCTACAGTAGTGCACAATGGTGGGGGATTAATAAAGCAAAATGCTAATTAATGAAACTATTAATAGTGCTGCTAGTTAATAGTATAATGAAAAAAAAAGAAAAGACATTTAGTCGAGTTCTAGCATTTGTGACGCATTCATTGATTTTATTCACTGGAGTTTAAAGAAATTAGTTTGTTTTAAGTTGCTTTGCTGGAAAGGCGGGATAAGGTCAGGATTTTTAATTCTGTTTTGATAAGGTGCTAATTTAATTTTTAGTTTAAAAATTAATGAGTTAGACACCCAAATGTAATAAGAAACTGCCTAGAAATGTGAAAAAAGTGATTAGGAGATCGAAGTTCTGGAACTTAGATCCTTAATTTTAAAAGTTCTTTATTAGAGAACACTCAGAACTACAAATCCAGGGAAATTATCTTGGTTTTGCACAAGAACAACTTCGAGAAATAAATAGTCTAGAAGTGAAAATTCTGTCTTCTTGACGTTAGAATATCAAAGACAAGAAATCTTAAGATCAGAACTAGACAAGGGGGGTTTTATTTAAAATATTAGTCTAAACCTAAAAATGTTTAATTGAAGCATAAAAATATTTTAATCAAACTGAAAAGTAGTAAATTCTACCCTAAAAAAACTAAATTCAAACTGAAAAAATATTTAGTTTTTAATCCTAAAAAAAAACAGCACAGATTGCGGAACAAATCTTTAAGAAAACAATATTATTAAAAGTCTTAAAAGAGGACTAAATTCAAACCTAAAAGTACTAAATTAAAGCTAAAAATAACAAATTCAAGCCGAAAAGTCTTAACGTCGTTTTTCTATTAGCTGTGATTCTTTCGAAGAAAAGAATAGCACAGCTTCTGTGTACCACCTAAAATGCAATGTTGTCCGATCGGGCTCAAACTTGGGATGAGCACGAATTAGGGTCCCCACATTCCAAAAAACGTATGCTCCAAAAAACTTTTCCGGCCGGCCGTCCGGCCGTCCGTCCGGCCGTAGTATAAGGCTTAATAACAAGAGAACGGTAATAGATAGAGACTTGCGGTCAACGGCAAAGTTCATATATCGGGTGGAAGAAATTCGATTATGAGGTCAAATCTAACCCCCCACCCCCGCGACCGCCATTTTGAATAACCTCAAAATTTTGTTTTCAACATATCTCAGCTCCTGTAATAGCTAAAAATCTGAAATTTTTATATGTTGTAGGGGCCATCAAGACCTTTCCAACGATACCTCATTTTCGAAAATCGGTCAAGCCGTTTAGTTAATATGGCCGCCACAATTTTTCATCGAAAATCGGCCATAACTCGAGAACGCCTTGACCGATTTTGATCAACTCAAGCTCAAATGAAAGCTCTCAGCGAGCCCTACAACTTTCTAGAACATCCAAAGTTTCAAAAGTGACCGCTAGAGGGCCAAAAATCAAAAACAAAATTTTCGATTAGTTTTCGATGAATATCTCGAAAACTGTACGATAGATTTGGATGAAATTTTAGTATGTTATAGTTAACTATATTATCTAGCTCCATGCCAAAAATGAAGAAAATCTATGTCCCCGTTCTCGAGATATAGCCTTCCAAAGTTGGCATGTCATATCTCGGGTTCTACAGGTCCGATTTTAATCAACTCAAGCGCAAATGAAAGGTTTCGTGAAGCCCTACAAATATCTAGAACATTGCAATTTTGAGAAATGACCGCAAGAGGCGCTAAAGTCAATATTTTGCATATCCAAAATTTTTAAGTCTAAATATCTCAAAAACTGTACTATGCATTTCGTTAAAATTTCAGTATGTTATAGCTGAGGTCAATACCTTTCCAACAACAGGTTATTTAAGAAAATCTGTGGAGCCGTTCAGGAGATATAAGGGTTTTAACTTTTTATTTAATTAATACGCAAAGTCTTAGGCGCCCCGCGAAGCGGGGCGCTTTATATACATATATGGTATATAAATATAAATGTAAATGCAAAGTAAAATATAACGGTAAAATATAAATATATATAGCTACATGGTACAGATTAAGGAGAAAAGGGAATGTACATGGTAAGTTTCACTTACGGGCTGTGATTCTTCCTTCAGAGGCCAAGTTAAATATATGTAAATGCAAAGTCTAATAGATAGCTGCAGGGTATGGATTAATCAGAAAAGGGAATGTACTGGTAAGTTTCACTTACGGGCTGTGATTCTTCCTTCAGTGATCAGTCTAAGTGTGATATTTGATATAAGTTTGGTGGTGCAAACTCTGGGGGAAGGCTAACTCGCGCATTGGCTGTGATTCGTGGCGCGAGTCATCCTTCCCCAGAGTTTGCACCACCAAACTTATATCAAATATCACACTTAGACTGATCACTGAAGGAAGAATCACAGCCCGTAAGTGAAACTTACCAGTACATTTTTTTTCGGTTTTGAGTTGTTCGGTTTTAAGCAAAATATATTCATGTGAAGTAAAATATTCAGATCTTCCAAGAAATTCAGGATGATTCGCTAAATAAACCAAAATATTCACCAGATAAACATCCCTTGGAGCTAGACCAGACTCCCTAATTCTAGGCTCGATCACCTACCACTAACCCCAAAAATCTTTTTTTTTTTGCACAAACCTCAAGACAGAGAATGAAATAAAATTGCTAAATATAAAAATCTTTTGCAGAAGAAACCCTCAACAACGGGCCCCCACTATCACCACCCCACAACAGTGTTCTCATGCAGCGTGAGAATATGCAAGTGATGCAGCCATGCAGTGCACCATCATCACCATTAGCATCACCTGGAGCCCTGAATCTCACTTCATTTAGCCTACCAACATCCACTGGGGGTGCTTTTACCGTAATCGACACAGGGGACCCCAATTGGCAGGCAACAAAGCCAACAGTTCGCGAGAGGAATGCTGCAATGTTTAATAATGAACTAATGGCAGACATTAAGTTTGTCGTGGGAACTGATGGTTAGTTTCCTCCTCCTTAAGAAACAGAAAGAATTGATTTTTAAAGAAACTTTTTAAACGATTTTTCCTACTTCTTTTGTCAAAATCCAGATCACATCCAAACAGTTCCTGCCCACAAGTATGTATTGGCAACGGGAAGTAGTGTCTTCTATGCCATGTTCTACGGTGGTTTAGCTGAGAATAAGTCAGAGATACGTGTGCCAGATGTTGAACCATCGGCCTTTCTCACCCTACTCAAGTACCTATACTGTGATGAAATACACCTGGAGGCAGACAATGTACTTGCCACGCTCTACGTTGCCAAAAAGTACATTGTACCCCATTTGGCGAGAGCCTGTGTCAATTATCTCGAGACTAGTCTTACGGCAAAAAATGCCTGTCTCCTCCTAAGTCAATCACGCCTATTTGAGGAGCCAGATCTCATGCAGCGTTGCTGGGAAGTTATCGATGCTCAGGTATGTGAAACGGTAGACAATATCAATTTAGAATCACTCGATGACATCAAGGTCGTGAGTAATTCGCTGACCAAGCAACAAACACAAGGAATCGTACAGTGAATACATTTTCTTTCACTTTTTTTCTATTTTTTTTTAAAGACATTTCATTGTGTATACTTGAACTACATTTTGTTTTTTAAGTATAACACCCTTTGAACTGTTTGGAAGAACTATTAGATGATTTTTTATAAAGAATTAACTTATCAAGAATTTTGACTTAAAATTCAGCCTAAATTGCTTTCTAATCTAGGAATAGAAATTAGATTTTCTAGTTCCTAGCTTAGTAACCTATAAATTCAGATTGTCCTTCCAAATAGCCAACATGTCTCTATACTCCCTTGTCTTTTCAACCAAGACTAAAAAAAACAATATTTATCCACAAATAAATATCGAAACATATTAACCTAAATAAATGAAATTAATTGGACTGAAATTTATCATAAAAATAATGTTGTTACGATGTTTCTAAACTGCAATACGTGTATTTTATATTTTGTACCAGCGTGTTAGACAATTTTTTTGCCGTAAAGACCACAAATAAATTTGCTATAATATAGGTAAAAAAAATAAATAAAATGTTGTTATAAATGTTGAAAAAAATTGTGCATTAAGAAAGATGTCTGTGTATGTCTCCAAAAACAAAATTAAAATGAATTCAAAACAATCACAAAAAAGCGAAAATGCCAACATATCTCAAAAACAGAAAATAAAATAAAAATATTGAAAAAAATAAATAATGTTAAATGTTCAGTGTGTGTGTTGTCTCACTCTGATTTGTGTTCTCAGTGGAGATGTAAGATTAATGCAAAAGAAGAAAACGATGTTTCTGTTATTAACTTTGTGTAATCATATCATGGAAAACTGGTGTGTTGTATAAAGAATGCAATATAAAATCACAGTATTGCAGTTTTACTTATTTTCATTTTCCATTTTTCACCTTTTTTTTCGCACGTGAACAACTCACATGGCCATTGGTGAAAGAATTTGCTTAAGATTTATTTTTCCAAAAGAACGGAAAGAGGAGCAAAATTAATCTTCTTAAAAGATTTAATACATTTCGGATCAATGGACGCTTCAAGGCGTTTAATGATAATTTTTTATGCTGTATTAAATTGTAAAGAAATCCTCATTAAACCCGGCTGGTAAATATGTGACAGATTTTGAAGGGATAATATTTTTTACAACGGTTGGATCACTATCTAGACATCTCAAGTAGTTTGATGACAGTTTTTTAATGCTGTAAAAAAATGTCGTGCAATACTCGTTTGCCTTTTACTCGGCTGGCAAATATTGGATAGTTTTCTTAATCTGACATTTTGCTTACAACCGTACTACGTGAATATACAAAAGAAGTTAAAGAAACCACAAAATTTTTCACTGAAACGAGAAGTTCTTAAAACTGTTTTAGAAAACTCAAGATATCGAAATAAAATACAGAAAATTTAATATTCTAAAAGTTTTATTACACATAATGTAAAATTAAATTACCGTATACCGGATCTTACCGTTTTAACTATTAAACCGAAACTTATCTCACAAAATTTAAAGAAACAAATGTATTAAAATTGTTAAATTGAATCTCATTGAATTAATTCTAAACATATACAAGAAAGATTCGGATGCAGTCTTCAGTTTTCAGGTGTTATTTATTTATCACATAACAACGTTTGAACGTTTTAATAATTCAACGTTGAATTATTGTTAGACTTTTTCTTCACCGGTTTTTAATTTATTTTGTTCAAATTGTTATCCAACAGAACCTGAAGAAGGCCCAAAACGTTGGCCGAAACGTTGTTATGTGATAAATAAATAACACCTGAAAACTGAAGACTGCGTCCGAATCTTTCTTGTATACAACATATCCAGTCGTTAATCTAAATCATCATTAATTCCAAACAATTCCTCTTCTCTTGAAAAAGAAAATTAAGCAAATTCTCTTTACGGTTCCCCAAGGATTTGTTCTAAAACAAACATTCCCTTGTCTTTCGCTCTTCAGGCGGAGATGGCAATAAAGTCTGAGGGCTTTGTGGATATCGACTTGAAGACCTTTGAATCAATCCTAAGTCGAGAGACGCTAAATTGCAAGGAAATTAATTTATTCGAAGCCGCCCTCAATTGGGCCCAATCGGCATGCAACAAAATGGAAATTGATCCAACCCCGCAGAATAGACGGAGTGTCCTTGGGCAGGCCCTTACCATGATACGTATCCCAACAATGACACTCGAAGAATTTGCCAATGGTGTGGCTCAGTTGGGAATTTTGACGCCACAGGAAACAATTGACATCTTCCTGTACTTTACGGCTAAGAATAAGCCAACACTGAACTTCTCCAGTAAACCCCGTACGGGGCTAAAGACCCAAATATGCCATCGATTCCAATCGTGCGCCTACCGGAGCAATCAATGGCGCTACAGAGGACGCTGTGATTCAATCCAGTTCTCCGTGGACAAGAGAATCTTCATCATTGGCTTTGGGCTGTATGGATCATCAACGGGAGCTGCAGACTACAATGTTAAGATCGAACTGAAACGCTTGGGGCGTGTTCTGGCGGAGAATAATACAAAATTCTTCTCAGATGGCTCCAGCAATACCTTCCCGGTGTTCTTTGAGAATCCCATTCAAATTGAACCTGATTCCTACTACACAGCCTCTGTGATCCTTGACGGTACTGAGCTGAGCTTCTTCGGGCAGGAGGGTATGACTGAGGTTTGCATGGGGAACGTGACATTCCAATTTCAATGCTCCAGTGAGAGTACAAATGGCACGGGCGTACAGGGTGGTCAAATACCTGAACTAATCTTCTACGGACCAATGAATACCGCCACTGCTGCTGGACAAATTGGAGCTCCAACCACAAATGGTCATACAACCAACAATAACACCACCACGACAATCATTGGGAATAACAACGGTGAGGATTGAGATGGGAAAAAATGTGAATCTCAGCATAAAAACATTTAAAAAAAAACACTAAATTGACATCAACTAAAGGTTTCTCAAATTACTTATTTGGTGATTAATGTGATCTAGAAGTCCACCTGGAGCTTCTTTCAGGTGGATGGTTGGGAGGGATGGAGTTACTTAAAAAGAAAAACCCCATGGATACACGGAAAATATTTAAACTTCATAAGCACAAACATTGGGAAGATTTTTTTATGAAGATTTTGAGAGAATTTCTGGGAAAGGATTTAAGGAATCTAACAGATCATTGTCTTTAAAAAAAATCTAAATGAAGATCCAACAGTAGCTCTCTAAAACTAAGAGATTTGATAGTTTTAGAACCTTTAAGAAAGGTATTTAACTAGATTTCCTTAAGACTAAACGAAGCTGATAAAGATTTTCAAAAGATAGAATAAAGATTTTCAGTAGATGGTCACTTCTTCGTAGCCTCAAAAAATCAATAAAATAGTTATCTAAATGAAATAAATCTTAAAGAATTTTTGGAAAAATCTTCCCAAAAAAAATCTACAAATTCACACAATAAACAACACAAAAAATACTATCGTGATGATAAAAAAAAAACTAAATAAAACATTATTTAAAAAAGAAATAAAAATATCCATAAGAAAAATTTCAAAATATTCTCAACCCGAAATCATAACTTAAAAACAAAAATTACGTAAAACTCTTTAAAATTGCTTTTAAGTTGAATGTTGTGTATCATTCTTATTATATAGTCGGTAGTTATTTAGAAGAAACATAAAAATTTTGTAGTTTAAAAAATAAATAAAAATCAAAAGACAAAATTAAGAATTTCTTAGAAATGTAGAGAAGCAGAAGAAAAAGAAAACTCCCTTCAGAAGGAATCTTTCAGAGAGCATTGTTTTCTTCCTGTACTGATTTTTTTTTATTAAAAAAAGTTTTTAATCTCACGTGTTTCTTGTGAGGAAGTTTTTAATGCCATTTTTTTTGTTTAAATTGATTGCATTTTAAGGAGGATGTAAAAGTTATTAAATATATTAGTTGCTTCACAGTTTCTTGTAGACGAGAAAATTGGAGGTAGAAATAAAAGAAATATCTTTTCTTTTTAAACTTTTGTGTTTTTATTTAATCTCACATAAATTATTGCTAAGTGTCATAAAATGCTTAGGTAGGTACATAATTCTAAGTGTTCTAAATCATTAATCATTATGGTAAGTAATTATCATTTATAGTAGTTTATAAACTCTTTATTAAAATTAATTTTATTTTTTTATCTTATTTTATAAAGATCATATATTTTTTTAATGAAAAATAATTGTATTTCACAAAGCTAATAAATTTTTAATTCAATTTATTTTACTCAGAAATCTTAAGTTCCTACTTTAGAAATTAATTCTAATACAAAGTACATAAACCTTGATTAAAATTAATTTTAATAAAAAAAATTTTAATTCATATTTTTACTCAAAAGATCATAAATCTTTAATAGAAAATAATTTTAGATCAAAAATCAAAATTCTTTCAAAAAAAATTAATTTTAACTTAATGATCTTAACTCTTTAATAGAAATTAATTCAAATTAAAAGTTGTCTTAATCCTTTAATCAAATTAATTCTAATTCGAAGCTCTTAACCCTTAATTTAAATTAATTCTAAATCAAAATTTTTAATTTTTGACTCGAACTTTTATTCAAAAAAATTATAAATCTTTAATTGAAATTAATTTTAATTCAAAGACCTTAACTCCCTAAGAAATTAATTCCTATTCAAAGATCTAAACTCCCTAAGAAATTAATTCTTATTGAAAGTTCTTAAAACCCTTGACTCAAATTAATTCTAACTCGAATTTTTTTTCTTTGACTCAAATTAATTTTAATATTCAAAGCTTTATAAATCTCTTATTCAAATCCTTATTTTTTCATATTTTTATATTCCTTATTCCAAGCATGATTTTTATGATTAAAAAAAAATAATGATATTACATATTTCAACAAAAAGGAAAAAAAATGAAGCAGTCTAGTCTCAAAGTCTATATATGGTTGGTAATTAAGAAAAGAATATCCTGAATATCCTTTTTTTCTTACTTCTTATTCTGTTTTGCCTCCTTGTCATCCTTGGCTTCATCTTTGGTGTTGTCCTTCACGGAGAGATGAGCCGGCCCAGTCTGCTGAATCTGGATGACGCGCTCCTTCTGCTCCAGAGCATTGGCAACCGGAGGAGCCCGCACTGTGAGTACACCATCAGATGAGAGAGTGGAGACAACCTGTTCAATGTCGTACTCCTTGGGCAGCATGTATCGCCGGACAAAGTGACGTGTGATGTACCCATGCTGATCCTCACGCTCTTCGTGCTTCCCCTCAACCACAATTGAGTTCTCCACAGCCTTGACCGTTATCTCATTGGGGGCGAATTGCTGCACATCCAGGCACACTTGGAAGCCATCCTTACCCGCTGTCACAGCCGTCTTGCTGGCAGCTGCCTTCTCACGTTCACCCTCATCCAGCTTCCAGTGACGATGGTACCCAGCTGGCATCCGGAGGAGCTGTGGCAAACGATGGGCCAGCCTTAATTCGTATGGGTTGAAGCTCACTCCAAAGCATGGGTCCATGCGGTCAAAATCCTCAGCAATGTTCCACAAAATTGGCAGAAGAGACATTTTTTCTCACTGAATTTCTTTACTTCTTGTTCTTCAAAAAAATCTGACTGATTTCACTGATTTTTCTTTGAGAATTTTCCTTTTGCTGTGAAAATTTCACTTCACTTTCTAGCTTTCTAGTTGATTTGTTCTCACTTGAGATTTGTACTCGAGCTCTGCTTGTTTGCAACTGATGCCCGGCACCGGCGAGCGCAACAATTTAAACAGCTGCAGAAAGTACTCGAAGCTTCGCACTTTGACTATTTGGAGCTTTCTCGAACACTCCCGAAAATTCTTATCAGAAAATTTGCAACAGTTACATTTGGAATGTTCTCGATACCAAAAAATGCAATCAATTCTCATAGAAATTTCACGAATTTTCTGTTTTTCTGCGTTTTTTGTGGCAAATTCTTTTATTTTTACAACAATATGAAATAAATGCAATTTTTATTGGTTGAAGAGCTTTACAGTTTTCACCGTTTTGTACAAGAAAATAAATCGTTTAGATCATTTAAATAGGTCGTCAAATGATGAGAAATATTTTGAAATTTTTGCTGCTAATTTAAAGGAAATATTTTGCAAATTAAAACTCAAGACAGAATTTATCTTAAAATCGCTTTTTTGCAATAGGTGATATGTAATGGGGTAAACAGGGGGTTTCATGGGTAAAAGAAAAATCAAGAAAAGCTTATAAAAATGAATTTCCCGTAATTTTCCTCATATTATTCTTTAAGTGAAAAGAATTAATTAAAATTAATTTTATAAAATGAACCCTTTTGACCTTCTTGACCCCACCATCCCCTAATTTAGCGCAATAATCCACAATTATAGCTAATTATAATTGAATTAAAATTGAGATGTCAACACAACCTCAACGATAATTTTAGATTAAAAATAAAACAATAATTCGCATTGTTTTGATTTGCAAAACATAAACAAGAATTTATTGCGTAATAGAATATCGCGCGAAAAATCGAGAATGTGTAGAAGAGAATACAAAGAGAACTTTCTCAACCATTCGCGTCGTTTCTATGGAAACCTCTTTCTCTCACCCTCCTCATTGTCAAAGAGAAAACCAACGAAGCGGATGGAAATTGACCCAGAGAATTTTCTCGAAAGGTCTTTAATAATTTAATGATTTAATGATAAATTCAGGTGAATTAGGAATGTTTTTTTATGTCATTAATGGATGTTTGGATGTCCTGCTAGTACAGGCTTAAATTGATGAGCTGACATTTAATATTTTACAAAATATTTGGCCATTTAGAATTTTTTTTACGGTGAAGAGTAAAGAAATTCTAGAACTTCTTAGTTTAGTATAACGCTATTTTATTCAATTAATTAAAAATATTTTTTAAATATACGTAATGTAGATAAAATTGAGAAGATTGATTACAGAAAATTCCAGAAAGTCGAATAAAACAAAGATTATTTAGGAAAAAATCGATTTCTTGTGTAGAAAAATCTAGAATTTCATTGTTCTTCGCTTTAATGACAACGTTTTCATTTCATATGCAAATTATGTGTGAAAAACGTTGGTTTTTCATTAAATTTAACAATGTTTCAATTTTCCTCATTTTGGGAGGTAATTTCATGTTATTTTCATTTTGATTAAAAATCAGATATTAATTTCATTTATTTTAAAGATTTTCATAAAAATTCGTCTACTTCCAGATTTTTCTACAAAATCATTTCAATCCTTAATTTGATAAGAGATTATTTTAAGAATTAGAAAGAAGATTTAATTAGATTAAAAATGATTAATTAAGCCCTAATCTTCCCTAAGATTTGAAAATTTTGATGCAACAAATCATTGAAATTAAATAAAAGCTTTTTAATTGCAATATTCTTATTAAAATTACCCAAAAATTAATTCTTTTAATCTTCAAGAACTTTCAAAGTTCTAAGAAAATTAATTTTTATTATCAAAACTTTTTGCAAGAAAAGATTTCTTATAAAAATCATATTAGAAGCATAATTAAATTCAATCAAAACAAATAATTTCCCAAATTTCCATCCGCTATTTTTAAAGATAGCCATGCAAAAGAACTTCCTGTGATGTCAATTTCTAAATTCTTTTATTAGAATTTTCGTGAATTTCAGCTCTAAAAATAAAACCATTGAGAAAAAATGTAAACAAATCACGCAAAAAAAACATTTACGCGGAATCTTCTCGAACATTCGCAAGGTTTCCATGGAAACCATGGCAACGAAGCCCGCAAATCTTCTCGAAACTTCTCGAATGTTCCCGCGCAAAGCGAAACGGTATAAATGCAGCTCCACTCGTGCCTCGAAGTCAGTACAGAAAATTCAAGCAAAGAGTAAAGATCTCAAGAGAGAAAAAGCGAAGAAAGCGAGCTACAAGCAAAGTTTCAATACAAAAGCCTTAAAAACCAAGTGAAGAATTATTAAAAGTAAAGCTAAAGATTTTATTCGAGTGAAAGAAAAAGTAAATAGAAGAGAAATGGTTGCAATTGGAATTGATTTGGGCACCACCTACTCCTGCGTGGGTGTCTTTGAGCACGGGAAGGTGGAAATCATCGCCAATGACCAGGGAAATCGCACCACACCATCATATGTGGCCTTCACAGACACAGAGCGTCTCATTGGGGATGCTGCGAAGAATCAGGTGGCGATGAACCCGCGGAATACCATCTTTGACGCAAAACGATTGATTGGGAGGAAGTTCGATGACCAGAAGATTCAAGAGGACATCAAGCACTGGCCCTTCATGGTGATTAGCGATGCTGGGAAGCCCAAACTCGTGGCGGAATTTAAGGGAGAGAAGAAACGTTTCTCTCCGGAGGAAATCAGCTCAATGGTTCTGACCAAGATGAAGGAAACAGCTGAAGCTTATTTGGGGCATTCCGTCACAGATGCCGTAATCACCGTTCCAGCATACTTCAACGACTCCCAGCGACAAGCTACGAAAGATGCTGGCGCAATTGCAGGGCTGAATGTTCTGAGAATCATCAATGAACCCACCGCAGCTGCCCTGGCCTATGGATTGGACAAGAATCTCAAAGGGGAGAAGAATGTGCTGATTTTCGATCTTGGCGGTGGCACATTTGACGTCTCCATCCTCACCATTGACGAAGGATCGCTATTTGAGGTGCGAGCAACAGCTGGAGACACCCACCTGGGTGGTGAGGACTTTGACAATCGCATGGTGAATCACTTTGTGGAGGAATTCAAGAGGAAATTCAAGAAGGATCTCACATCCAATCCACGAGCCCTCCGACGTCTCCGCACGGCTTGCGAGCGAGCAAAGAGAACCCTCTCATCGAGCACTGAGGCCAGCATTGAGATTGATGCCCTTCTCGATGGCATAGACTTCTACACAAAGATCTCCCGAGCACGCTTTGAGGAACTCTGCTCGGATCTCTTCAGAGGCACCCTGGAACCCGTTGAGAAGGCCCTGAGGGACGCAAAGATGGACAAGGGGCAGATTCATGACATTGTCATGGTTGGCGGGTCAACGAGAATCCCCAAAATTCAGAGTCTCATCCAGAACTACTTCAACGGGAAATCCCTCAATCTCTCCATCAACCCGGATGAAGCAGTTGCCTACGGAGCAGCTATTCAGGCAGCAATTCTAACCGGAAGCAAAGATTCAAAGATTCAGGATGTTCTCCTTGTGGATGTGGCTCCACTGTCTCTGGGAATTGAGACAGCTGGTGGAGTTATGACGAAGATCATTGAGAGAAACTCCCGGATCCCGTGCAAACAGACACAGACCTTCTCAACGTATGCCGACAATCAACCAGGAGTCTCCATTCAGGTCTTTGAGGGTGAACGCGCCATGACACGAGATAACAACCTCCTTGGACAATTTGATCTCTCTGGGATTCCTCCAGCACCACGAGGAGTGCCCCAGATTGAGGTGACATTTGACCTGGATGCCAATGGAATTCTCAATGTGTCTGCAAAGGAAATGGGCACGGGCAAGGCGAAGAATATCACCATTAAGAATGATCGGGGAAGGCTCAGTCAGGCTGAGATTGATCGCATGGTGGCTGATGCTGAGCGCTACCGTGAGGAAGATGAGCGTCAGAGGGAGAAAATTGCAGCACGCAATCAACTCGAGGGCTACATCTTCAGCCTTAAGCAAACACTGGACACAGCTGGGGATAAAATCTCATCGGAAGATCGCGACAAGGTGCAGAAGGCATGCGATGATGCCCTCAAATGGTTAGACAGCAACACCCTGGCTGACAAGGAGGAGTTTGAGCACAAAATGAAGGACCTCCAGAACGTCTGCATGCCCATCATGACAAAACTTCACAGTGCAGGAGCTTCCTGCGGGCAGCAAGCTGGTCCTGGAGGCTTCCAAGGAAGGACTGGGCCAACAGTTGAGGAAGTTGATTAAGCAACAGAGGCAGCACATTTCCATTAAGTAGTTTTTTAAGGAATCATGTTTAAGGATATTTAATTTAGCATAATTATTGTTGTAAGATTTAGGTTTAAGATAAATATTATGTAGACTGAATCAAATGAGAAATAAAGCAAAAATATGAATTAAATTGAATGTCTTTTAACTCACCAATCGATGGAATGTTGATGCAGAGAGTCTGGGAGAGACGCAAGTATGTTCTGCCGAGTTCATAGCAACAAATCTGGAGAATATCGCTGATGTCGATCAATAAATCTGCAAAAAATCAAAGAGTTCAGAAGATCAATATTTTTCTTGAAAGTTTTCAAAGCAAGACTGAGAAATTGAGGAAGGAAATGAACTCACGAGATGTTCCCTCTGTCCGGCAAGTGATGTACACGCAAGCTGCATAGATGTGGCTGTTCTTGCGACCCCTGGTCAGGTGCCTATTGAGGGCCATCTTGAAGAAATTGCAGGAAGTCTCAATGCAGTGGGTATTGAGGTGCAGCTGATGGCATAAATGCGTAATCCCCTCACGTGCCTTCTTCAGCGTCACCTCACGAGACTCCGTACCCACTCCAACGTGAAACTTCCCGTAAACTGTGGCTCCGCCCTTGGAATCCGCTGATACAAACTGCCCCACTGTGTTTGATGCTCCGTGGGCATTTTCCTCAAATTGCACTTCCGACACAATAATATTATCCTCCAGCACTGAACCACAATTGGTACACACGGCATCCCCACGGGCGGAATCCACCTCAATGTCTGCGGAGCCGCAATTTCTACATTTGTGTCCGGAAGCCATGATTTTTTGAGGTTAGAACACCTGCACTTTATTTTTATCTTCAAAGCACGGGTAATTATTTTAATTTCCTGCACCAAATGATGCAACTATGGGTAATGTTGCACAAAAACCCCTTAAAGGTTGGTAATAAATTGATTAAACCACAAAAAAGACGAATTTTGCAAAACGAAAAAAAATAACACCACAAACACACGAAGTATGGTCGGTTTTCGGCACACTTTTCACGATTTTGCACGAAGATTCAATAATTTGGATTTCCTGGGATTTGTTTTCCTCGATTTTCCCAATTCAGAGGGATTTTGTGGAAAACTTTTACTAATAAACCGTATAAAATTTTGGATTAATTAATTTATTAGAAGAAATTGCAACCTTGTAATGCAAAATAGCCAAAATAGCCGAAATCCCTTCCCCTTAGCTTATACCATCTTGAATAAATTACCTCCTTGCCAAAATAAATAAAACTCAAGGATTTTTGTACAAACTTCAGTGAAGTTCCCTGTTTATTATGTATACTTGGATTTCTTGGAAGTTTTTCCAGTTTTTCTAAAATTTTCTCTCCAGCCAAATCTACTTTTCTACATTTTCACTGAAGAAAAAGAAAACTTTTCCAGTTTCTTTTATAGAAATATCTTGCCAGAATAGCCAAAGAGAGTCTAAAAAAAGTGTAAAAGTTTTGTAGATTTTTGGGAGTTCCTGAGGGATTTTGTAGAAAGTGAGGTTAAGGTGAAGATTCCCCTAAAAATTCTCGCAGAGTCATAGCCAGTAGCCACCAAGAGTTAGACACTAGGCCAGTGTCCGTGGGAAAGTTGTGTAAACACTGGTGGGGCAGCTTGAGGCGAAATTCCACGGATGCAGTACGTAATAAGTTGACTTTATGCAATCCGAGTGTCGGTGAGTCAAGTCGGACCGCGAGCAAAGGCCCAGCCGAACCAGTCAGTCGTGGAGTGTCGAAGCTGCCGGACGTGCCAGAGAGAAGTCCAGTGTGTGTGGATTACTATCTATTGCCCAGTTGTGCATTCCTGTGTCAGGGTAAGGAATAAAAAAGAGCTTTATCTACTTCCGGGCAGTCGTTCATTCTCTCTCCGGGGGTTTTTTGAGGGATTCCTTTTCAATGGGGCGAGGAAGTTAAGTCCTGGGATTGAGGTCGAGTGCGTGTGTGATAAAATGTGCATGTCACTACGGGGTGTCAAAGGGCAATTATCAGTTTCAACGATTACCCTCCAATCAACCCATTTGTATCCTCCTCTCTCAGTCCTTGGGGCATCGGCAGCCGGGAAATCTCACGGCAATCGTTATTTAGAGAGGTGGGAAAAACTCTGATTGCTCATTTGCAATTCTCACGCTATGTGCATCACATACAAAAATCATGATAACTCAATAATTTCAATGGCATCTCCCCGGGTAGTGGCTTCTCTGGCCCTTTGGGTGCCGCGAAGGGGAATGCGACCTTCGACTCTGGCGGGACCCCGCGTGACAGAGAGAGAGTATACGACAGAATAGGAGGAGTGTTATCAATAATACAAAAGACGAATTAACAACACTTGCCCCGCATAATTTTCTCATCTTTTTCCCGCACTCATCAATCCAACATCATTCCAGATCTCTCAGCCACAGCAGTGATTTTCTCTCAAGCATCTACCATCACTAGCTCCAATCAGAAGAATGGCTCGATTAATTGGGACTTTCCTGGGAATATTCCTCATAATCTCTGGTGAGTAACCTTCCATTCCAAACGCACCAAACGCCCTTCTCACAAAAAAACGTCCCGCAGACACTTTTTATCAATCATTTGATAAGACTGACCGTGTGATTTATTTATTTATTTGAGAAGGGGGCAAAAAGCAAAATTAGTACTCATTTTGGGCATTACTTGTCGCGGAAAATTGGGTGCAAATTGAGACACAAAAAACTACTCTAATCACCTATAATTGCCCATCATTTTGATAATTTCCTCACATTCACGGGCTGTTTTGCATTAGCACTCGAGAAAAAAAAATAACGAGCTTCCCTCCTTTCTTTTACCTCTTATTCCATCGATAACGATGCTTGATTGAGAATTAACAAGAGCACAGGGTGACACACTTGAGTTGTTTGTTGAAGCTCATTTTAGCTCAAGTCTTACAATGAGAAGAATTTACATTTGTTTTGTTCTATTTTGTAATATTTTGAAGTATTTTTTAGAGCTTGAAAGACTGGCAGTATAAAAAAAAGTCTTTCTAAAAATGGGGTGATTCACTCTTGAGCAGGTTAATATTTTATTGCATCTTCATATTTATATTTATTTTATTGACTTCTAGTGCAGAAATTTATAAGAAATTGAACTAAAAGTAATCATTTATTAAGCTATAGTTTCGGTTTCTTTAACAGATTATATAAAATAAAAGATTAATCAATTTACCCCGCTGATTTATTTTGCCCCTTTACACGAAATTTATTGAAATTATGACAGGAAATCAAATCTCTATTTTAACATGTTTTGCTTTGATTGTTTTTGTTTTCTTTTATTAGACTAGTCCTTTTTTTTAAAATAACAAATGAATAAACAGGTGAATTAATTTTCCCCAATGATTTATTTTGCCCCTTTACACGAAATTTATTCAATTTTTGGCGGGAAATTAAATTACGATCCTTTTACATTTTTTTTTGCATTTTCTAGCTTTGATTGTTTTGTTTTCTTTTATTAGACTAGTCCTTTTTTATATCAAATGAAATAACAGGTAAATTCATTTACCCCGTTGATTTATTTTGCCCCTTTGCATGCAATTTATTCAAATTATGACGAGAAATAAAATCACAACTCTTTTGACATCTTTAGCTTTGATTGTTTTTACTTTTTTATATTAATTAGTCTTTTTTTAATGTCAAATGAAAATTACATTTGAATTAATTTTCTCCGCTGATTTATTTTGCCCCTTTACACGAAATTCAATCAATCTTTTGCGGGAAATTAATCTATGACCCTTTTAACATTTTTTTTAGCTCTGAATCATTTAATTTTCTCATTAGACTAGTCTTATTTTTATTTTTTAAAGGAAGTGCTCCAATTTTCCCCCTTGATTTATTTTACCCCGTTTCAAGAAAAAATCAAATTTTTAGCAGAAAATCATGTAAATCATATTCTAATCCTTTTAGAATTTTTTTTTAAAGTTTTCTGACGATTGTTTGATAACTTTTTGGCATTTTATCAATCAGAAAATCTTAAGAAAATTGAAGTCTTTAACATTTAATGGACAGGAAGCCTTCATCAGTGGTTACAGATAAAGAAAATAATTTTTAATAGAACAAAATTTCAACAACAAAAAATGAAACAATGAAAACAAACTAATATCTCTCTCAAGATTCTCGGAAACAATCTCTGCAACAAACAGTGTTCTGATAAAACTTCTGTTTGATATTTTAATTTTTTTGCATGAGCTGTAAAAAATGTGAGGGCGTTTTTTTCTCGTAGATAAGAGCATAGATTCAGTTAGTCATCGCCTCTCCCTTATATCTCATTCAACACTACAGAGAACACTCCCTGGCAAATTCCCTTCCAAATCATCTCTCTTCTTTTGAATGATTCAGAATAAAAAAGAACACGAATCAAAAATTTCAAAGCACCCGCGTGCGAATTTATTTTTTCAGGTGTGTTACCTCCCTTTTGTGGCCTTCGTGACAAGAAAACCTCAAAATCGCGTGATGGCAGTTCATTTGATAACAAAAAAAAAGAGAGAGAATTATTTGTGTTCTTTTGGTGGTGTTAATACTTTTGCCCAAAAATGTGTGGAGGAGATGTGGAATTGCTTTGCGATGGCAAGAAGTTATGGCCATTTCCTTCGCGCGCTTTCTGAGGGGTTGAAAAGCCACACTTGTCACACATTAATTCCTATTCATGACGCCAAAAAAAATTATTCATCTTCCCACCCAAAAGAGGAGAGGAAGAAATGTCAGGAAGTCACACAAATTCAATATTTCTAAGCCACCCCTTCGCATTTTTTTTTCTTTTTTCCAAACACTCCAAAGAAGGGTCAAAAGTCAAAGGAATATAATAATGGAAATGAGGAATTTTCCTGAGGGGAAGGGGATTTTTTTTATGGATTGTGACCTAGAGAGCGATAGAGCAATGAGGCAGCCAGTGAGAGCACCTCAAGTTACGAATTTTCTTGAAAGCAACAGAGAGCAAAAGTCGTTTTGATAAAAAACAGTACTCAATTAATGTTGGAGAACAGTCACAAGGCTATAGGCAGGCAGGCACCTTTTAGAACGTCTTCAGACATGCGAATGATGTAGTATTTGCCAACAGAGTGGCACAAAGTCCACACAGCTGAGAGATTGAAACATTAAAACAATATGAGCACATAATGTGATCAATAAAATTCTTTACAAGTGTGGTGACATCGAGCAATAAGAAAATCTAACTTTTTCTTTACATCATTATCAAAGCCCCTCCGATAATTTTATATCACGAAATTTCCTTTGTTAATCTCCCTCAAAGCTCTGTGTGTTTGTCTTAAGTATGGGAGCAAACTACTGACTTTGTGTTGTATAACAGATCCTGATCGAAAATAATTGAGCGGAAATTTAATTTGAGAAATTTCTTGTTCGAGAAACTTATGAAATAAAAGAATATTTGAATTTGGCGCGCACTAGAAGTGGTGAATTTGAGTGGGGAAAATAGAGAATGTGGGGAAGAAGGAATGATTTGGCGGGGAAAATGACAGGTCGAATTCAGAAGACAAGCAAACGTGCGTGCTCAGTAATAAAACGTAGATTTATCGCGTAAAATAGGGAAATTTCGCGAACAATTACTTATACAACTCTAGCGCCCCCCGATTTGGAGTCAGCTCCACCAAATTTGGCATGATAAAACTTGATCATATTTCTGATCATTTGGCGGTGGAATTTTAAAAATATCTTAATTCAAAAAAAAGTTATAAGCATTTAATTTCGTGACTATATCGCTCCGCTACCCTTTACACATTTACGTAATTAACGGAATCTAATCAATATAAAAAAATTAGGTTTACTAATGTGATTGATTTCGTTCAATCGTTGAAAGAATTAAATTTTGTTCAGCAAAAATTATCAATTTGTTTTAATTATCAAAATCGAACAGTCAGATTTTTTTTAGTAATTTAAATTATCGTTTTTTTTTTTAAGTTAAGAATATTAAAAAAAAAGTTCCTCAACAGTTTTAATTGTTTAATTTTGTACATGAGATTTTTTAACGGTAATTTATCAAAATCGGATACGTAAACAAATTAAAAAAAAGGGTTTTACAAATAAGATAGTTTCTACATAAAATAATAAAAATTATCAATATTCAAGCACTATTAAAAAGAAAAATTTGAGAAAGAATTTTTAGAATAGAAACTTACTTTAATAATAGAATTTTCAGTTAGTTGGTACCTATACTTTCTACTTAGAATTTTTACGTTTTTATGCAACTTGAGTAGTCAAAACAGTCTGTGGAAATTCCTTTTAAGGTATACGAATAATTTTTATTAAAGAATAATGAAAAAAATAATCTCTACAAACTAGTTTTAGTTTATTTAGTTTCACAAATTCGGAAAAAAGTGAATTTCAAATTAATTTTCTTGTTTCTCATCTTCTGCGAAATTTTTTTGGATCTTTATATTTTACAGAAAGTTTTTTTTTTTTAATTTTTGACGGAATTATCTTGATTGATTTTCATGGTTTCACGTGTTTTCCTTAATTTTTTAAATAAATTCTTTTTTGAGACAAAACATTTCTCATTAAACATTCTTCGTAATTATTTTTGGCACGTATCTGTACATTATATGATACTTCCAATAACAAATGATTAAGTGGCAGAATGCTTATGGAGACGATGAAAAGGCACGCAGTGTTAGTTCTTTTTTATGATTATCGTAGAGCACCACAGAGCTACAAAAGCCACTCAATTTGAACTTTACCTTCGGGGATTATGAAAACAACTCTGATGTCATTAACTTTACAATCTCACATACATCCGATAACAAAACATCGCACACATTGTCCCACATTGGGCCTGTTGCAGTATTAAATAAAGTTTAAATTAAATTCCATCGAGACAGCTCCTAAATTGATTTGCTGGATTAGGAATTGTTCTCATTGCTATCAACTATAGAGGAGAGAGAAAGAAATAAAATCTCATTATTAGTTCCTTGTTGTGTTTTTTTTATGCTGCTGCTGTTGTTGTTTGATTGTGATTCAACAACCCTCTTTTCGTGCATTAAAACAATTACACGTGGAGCTCTTTTGTGCATGACACACCCTCACCTATTTGTCCATTTAGCAACCACTAACACGGGGGGAGGGTAAAACGAATTATATATGACTAATTATAATATTTGCTGCTGCTGTGGTTTCACAAAGGGCAGCAGGAAGAGTTTTTTTTGAAGCATTGAATTTTTTTTTTAAACAACAAAGGTCGGAATTTTTAATATTTTTTGAAGGAAAGTTTGTGCTTTTGGGCAATTAGCCAAATACAGTGAGGGGTAGTTGATTAGTAGTTTATTTTAATTTAAGAATTTTCTGGGAATTTTGCTTTCTCAGAAACTTGTAAAAATCTTTATTTCCTCATTTTTTATCCTTCAAGGGTTCTATCAAAATAATCATCTATGCCCCAAATTGAGCCAGGACACATACCTACAAATCTTGATTATTTTTGCTCGACGAAATTCTTGATAAAAATTAGGTTTCTGGAAATTTTATTCTGTAAGATATGAAACAAAAATTAGAAATTGTCTAAAGTTCTTTTAAAAAATGCATTAGTCTGATTACAAAGAATTATCACTTATGGAGCGAAATGTGTCTTGGCTGAAAGGTGTACTAAATCCTAAAAAGTACCTACTAAAAAGTCTTCTTTGAATAAGAAATCAGAACTAAAAACAATGAGATCGGCGCTTAGGAAGTTTCTTTTCTATCTTCATGAGTTTCAGCAAAGAAGTAGATATACGAGTACTAATTTTTTAGACCAGTAATTATAACCCAAAAATTTCTGAATTCAATTGGACAAAAGGGATAAAACTATTAAATTCAAGCCTAATAAGTACTAAATTCAATCCTGAAAAGCACTTAAAAACTGTAAATTCAAACAGAGAAAAAGCTGAAAAAGTATCCCTGTTAAAAGGTCTAAAAGTACTAATTTTTTAGACCAGTAATTATGCTTTTCTTTAAAAAAAAAAAAGATCTTTACGCCGATATTGATAGGAATATATTGTTTTTTTTTTTACAATTGAGTTTAAAAAGTTATGTCTGGTATTCTTCGAAAAAGAATTCTAATATTTAGAAGGTCTAAAGAATTAGTACATTTAGAACTTTTCACAGAGAAATACACAAACTCTTTAGAATCGGTCCAATAGTTTTTTTTAGGTTGCATTTATTCTTCTTTTGATATATTCTAAGGAAAAAGAATTTCAAGATTAATCTGGTCTAAAAAATTAGTACTTTCAGATCTCTTAGCGGAGACACAGAAAATTCTTCAGAATCTATTCCAATTTTCTTCATTTTTAACTCTTACAGATAACTGAGCTTAAAATCATTTCCAACGCCTGAAAAATCCTTAAAACACTATAAATTTTATTCTGAATGTGCTAAAAATTTAATTAAACTGCTAAAGCGTTAAAATATGACCATAATTAATTTTCATCCAGTTCTCGTGACTTCATTGAGCTTCTGAAACAATTAATCAAGTTCTGAGTAATAATATTATGCGTCACTTTTACCTCCTCCCTACGCTATTTTCCATTAAAGTTTTCCCTTTTTCATGACTCACACAGCCTTTGTCATTTTTTTATATTTAGTACTCAAGTGATTTAATATCCTGCAGTTTTTCAGTAGAAATTTATGGAAAAAAATAAAGTTACAAAAAATATAGTTTTTTTTTGAGGCAAACAAAGGTCTTTGTGAGGGGGAAAACGAATCATCACATAAATCGCTGCGATATTGTTGAATAGGGCGTGCGATGATATTATACATTTTGCGCTTTGAATTGCATGTCAACGAACAAGCATGGTGTGTGTATTGATTAGCGTGCAAATACTGCCAGGCACTAACTGAATAAATGTTTCTTATCACATCCCATGATCATTTGCAATTTGTCCTGATAAATTGCTCAGCTTCTCTGCACAAAAATTCTCTCACACACAGAGTGATGTTTTTGTTGATTTGTTATTATATTTTATTATTATTAATGCAGCTACTTCAGCCCAAAATTTGCCGAATGTTGATCTCGATGGGCTAAAATCGCAACTCCCCGAAGGGCTTTTGCCCCAAAATATGGGCAATGTCACGCAAACTGTTGAGGAATTCAAGAAGTTAGTTAAGGATAAGTGCAACATGGTGTCGGGAAGTGATGCAGCTTTTGAGGCAATTGAGGAGGCTTCGGGGAAGTTGATTGAATGCCTCATGGATACATTTAACTTCTCAACAATTCAGGAGGAGATTGAGAAAGCCCAACCCAATGGGGAGCTCGATACTGTCTTCAACAAATACTGTAGGAAGCGTCATAATGCAACGGATTGCATTACAAGCTTCACAAATCTCCTGGAGCCGTGCTTGACGGAGGAGGAGATTTCCCATAAGGAGGTGTACACAAACATCAGCAAGAGCCTCTTGGGGTTCGTCTGCCACAAGGATGGCGATCAAATTGCTCTTTTTATTGCCGAAAAGGGACCCGAATGTTTCCAGGAGCGCAAGGATAGTCTCATTGAGTGCTTCAACAAGACCTTCCCCAAAGTTTTTGATCAAGTTCATGAACCCGTAACGATGGATAATCTCCCCAAATTTGTCTTTGGAACTGATCAATGCCAGTAAGTTTGCATTTTTCTCTCATTTTCATTGGAAAATGATTTAATTTCTGCAAAATTTTCTTTTCAGCGACATGGAAAGGCTGCAGATGTGCGTTGTGGAGGAGCTGGAGAAGTGTGAGGAATCAACGCCGGCCAACCTTGTGGATTCCGCCTTCAAGTTCATTCGCAATAATACGCCATGCAGCAACGTCACTTCAATAATCGTGAGTTGAATTTTTTAGTTTTTCTATTTGAATCATTTTTGTCAAGAAAATTTGTCATGATTGACTGTACAAGTTTAGTTTTTTAGATTACAAAGATAATAACTTGTTCTTAATACGCATTTTAAGACAGTTTTCTTTGTATTTGTTTTTCTTAATTATTCCTGAAGTTTTTGCCATTGTGAAATTAACAGTAGTTAGTTAGAATGAAACAATTGTATATTATGATGAAATTAAAGCTATTAAAAAAAAGTAAGAGCGCAAAAAGGAAGAGAAAATTATGTAAAAAAAAATGCACTGATAAAAATTATAAATTGGGCTACACTGTTAAGTTGGTAAAATTGATAATTTTAGTAAAATTTGGTAATTATTAATTAATTAATAACTTTTAGCTGTGAATTTTCTTCAAGGCGTATGAATACGAATATGAAAATATTCGGCTTATTCGGATGATTTGCCAAGAAATCAAAATATTCAGCAGACGAATATTTCTTTGTTTTTAGTCTCAAATTGGTAAAAATTGAGGAGCAAAAAGCCTAAATAAAATTCTAGTCGAAGAATTGAAATTCAATAACTTAGCCAAGCGTGTCTTTAGAAGCCCCAAATGTCTACCTTAAAATATACTTACCTATGAAGTAATCAAGAAGATGCGAAAATCCCATCTGTTCGAGCGCACTTTGATTTTTTTCCCTATCCGGCTCCATTTTTTCACTTACAATGAAAAAAAAAACATAATTACAATGAAATACAATGAAAAAATACCACTAACGCCATCTAACAAATGCACGAACTACTAGAACTACTAGAATTCTTGTCAATTTTGACAATCAGTTCTAGTGACTCGCGTGTAGGCTTAAATTTAGTACTTTTTCCCAATGTATTCAGTGCTTTTTCATCTAGAATTTACTCTGTTTTTGGATAGAATTTAGTACTTTTTAATATGCAATTTTTGGAAGTAAATTCAATAATTAAAAGTTCAAAATTCTAGCCAAAAATATAGTAAACTCTAACCCAAAAAGTTCTGAATTCAATTGGAAAAACTACGAAAAATTACGAAAACTACATAACGTCAAAAATATCTGAAGAAAAGTCAAATTTTTCCACTTTTCTTATCCCCAAAATGGAAATTCAAAATTCTGGTACATCAAAATCTGCACGCGTATTTCCTCTATCATTTGCTTTTTACCCCATCAAAATCCATTCAGTAGAACCTGAGAATAACCTACCTTTGTGTTTTGAGGGAAATTTCAAGATGGCGTCGCATCTAAGATGGTGGAAAATTATTTTCTTACTCTTCAATAATAAGTCTTTAAATGTAACCAACAAGTGAAAACCAAGTTTAAGAAAAACCCCAAGAAAAATAAAAAAAAATTAAATTCACCAACTCTCAAAAGAGACCTCCTTTAACTTTTGGTTGATCGAGGTTTCTAACCTCAAAACTTTGATCTTCATTTTCTCTCACAAGAAATTGTTCTTCTAATTTTTCTTTTGACGAACTAGAAGTAATTGGAATTCTCTACACACAGATGCAGAATATATCATGAAATATTAAATAGATTTGAATTTTGTGGCGATTGAACAAAATCGAATTGGCCACTTTGGCCAGCAAAGTCCTCCAAGGGTAAAAATTGAAATATTTTTCAATGAGTAAAGAGGAATAAGCTATATGGATCCGCAAAGAATCCAACAGCCGTAAAAAATTAAAATGGAGAAGAAGATGAAAATTACGAATTACCATATTTCACTAAATGTTATAACGATTTTTATCAGTGTCGATTGTACAATATTTACCACAATTTACGCAATTTAAGTTTGATTTTGTTTTCAGTGAGCAAAGAAAAAAAACACGAATTACCATACAGTGGGACCCCAGTACAACGACCACTCGGATGTACTCTTCTCACTCATTATTTTCAATGCGCGAGAGTAGTATAACCAAGCGGTCATTGTACTGGGGTCCCACTGTATTTTACCAAAATGTTCTAACGATTTTTATTAGTGTCCTATCGACCATTATTTGACGCAGTTTGATTGTTTTTCAGTAAGGTGAAGAAAAAATGAAGAATTACCATTTTACCAAATCTTTTATTAATTTCTATCAGTGTCTTATGTACCATATTTACCACATTTCAAGCATTTTGTTAGATTGAATTTTTTTTTCAGTGAGCGAAGAAGAAAATTACGAATTAGCTCCCATATTTTACCAAAGGTTCCAATAATTTTTATCAGTGTATTTTTTGCACATTTTTTTCGATTAAATCTTTTATTAAAAATTCTCTCGTTTAAAAATTGTCTAAAATAATTCTTTTTCTTTTAATTTCTTGCAGAAAAAGGGTGGTCCCAACAGTGCAGACAGCTCGAGGGCCTCCTTTGCCATCATTGGTATGGCCCTCATGACAACCACTGCTAGATTTCTGCTGTGAATTTAAGAGAATATGGAACATTCGCATATTGACTGTGATCCTCATGAGCAGAAAAAGAACTTGAGAAAGAACACCCCCACACCACAGAACACTCGTAGAAAGTACGCGCACTTCTTTTTTTTTTTAATTTCCCTGCAATTGCTTTGTTTTTATTAATTTTTGATTTATAAAAGAAATCTAAAGAGGTCAAAGTTTCCAAAGAGAAGAGCATTCTCTTGTTCTTATTCTAAAATTGAATTGGCTCTCTCTCTGTCTTAGCTTGTGCGTGTGTCGTCTGATTACATTAATTGGCAATTTAGTGGAATTTATTTCGTGAATTTTTCTTTATTATTGAAGTTTTTTTAAAAAGGTAGAATTAAGTTAAAAGAAAAGAAGAATTAAATGGAAAAGTGTTTACTATGTAGGAAAAGCTTTATTTTCTATTAATTATTATTCGTAAAAAAAAAGAATTATGTGGAAAATGGTATGTTGATGTTTTCCCTGAGATTTTCTTTCCTTCATGGCATAATGTAAAAGTGAATAAAATCGTGTAATTTATAATACAATGAAAAAAAAATGAATGCAAAAATGTAATTTAGCCAGATTGTGTGAAGAAATCACGAATGAGGGCTTCGAGGCGAGTTTTCTCGGTGGTGCTTGCAAAAGAAAACCGGACGCTGTTTAAGCTGATCTCTTGGATGGTTTCACGCGACAAATTGAAGGTCTTGGCACACAGTTGGATTTCTTTGCTGAGGGAGGTGTCGAAAACCCCGTAGTCATCCGTCTGCAACAGAAAAGTCAATCATAACGCGTCCAGTTATAAGAGTTGGTGTCCCACAACGTATAGAAGTTTGTTTATGCGTTGTAATACTATTTGTGAGCAGTATTAGTAGGCAAAGATGATTTTTTTTGGAAAATTCAGTAATTTGATGGATAAAAATGGTCATATCTCTGGTTCTATAACACCTACAGAAATTTCTTGACTAGTTATGGAAAGGTATTGAAATAAGCTATAATCTGACAAAAAAATGGCGGATTTTTGTTTCATCAAAACAGCTTTTGGCATTTTTTATCCTGAAGGAATAGTTCTATAGGTTTCTGATGTTCTAGAAAGTTGTAGAGTTTTGCAAAACCTTTAATTTGATACCAAGTTGAGCAAAATCGGACAAGCAGTTCAGGAGATATGGCTCTTAGAACTTTTCAAATTCAAGAATTTTTCAAACGGCGACATAGAATTTCTTCATTTTCGGACTGGTAAAAGATATTGAGTCAGGTTACAACATATCAAAATTTAAAAGATTTGCCTAACGGGGATTCGGAGATATTGCCCCTTAAAGTTAGGCAATTTTTGTTTTTGATTTTAGCGCCTCTTGCGGATGTTTTTGGAACTTGAAATGTTCTAGACAGTTGTAGGGCTTCGCAATACCTTTCATTTGATACCAAGATGATCAAAATCGGTCAAGCCGTTCTCGAGTTATATTGAAAAAACACTTTTTGCTTTAGGCCGCCATATTTGCTAAACCGCTTGACCGATTTTCAAGTATGAATTGTTGATGAAAACATCTCACTGAGCCCTACAACATACTAAAATTTCAGATCTCTAGTTTTAAGGGAACTGGTTGACGGTATTTCAAAATGGCGGACGGCGGCCATCTTGGATTTTGAAAATGCGAAAAAATGAAATTTTACACCCACATTTCTATAGAAAACTTCAAACTCGAAGTCTCTATCTGTTACCGTTCTTGAGTTATAAAGCAAAGTTTGGACCACCGGCCGGCAGGACGGCAGGCCGGCCGGATCAAAAATTTTCCACCACCATTTTCGTAATGTGGGTTGTCTGAAACGTGCTCATACCAAGTTTGAGCCCGATCTGAGGTGGTCGGTTTTTCCGACGATTACAATACTTGGTGTTGGCCACGAAGTGGAACACCAACTAATTATTATTTAAAATGAATATTTTGCAAGTTTTTTCTTTTTTGTTTTTCCTGCACTTTTGTGGATTTATTGTCCAGAAAATTGCAATGCGTTGCAGGGAATTTTTGCAACGTTCAGCGGGAATTAATTTTTCGGGTTACTTACGCAAATAACAACGGGATGTTCGGCATGCAGTAGCTTCTGCATGTGATGCTTTGTGATGTCCGGAACGGTGGCGCATTTGAGGTTGCTGGTGATGCAGCATTCAACGGGAATTTTCTTCTCACGCAGCGTCAGCCATGTGTCCGGGGATTCATCCATGAATGTTCCATGCCCCATGCGATCCATTCCAAATTCAAGCATCTCCATGTTCTCCTCCTCAGTCCCGGCCGTCTCAGCGCAATGAAGAGTGAGCTTTAGCCCAGCATTTCTGGCTTCCTGGAGGAGTGGCTTAAAGTCCGGGAAGTTTGTGTTTTCCGGATTTCCGCTCAAATCAATGCCAACAATCATTCCCGGGAACTTTTCACGCACATTCAGGACAACATCGAGGGTATCCCGGGCATCATTAACGCCTTTGGAACGATCAAATGACGGGATGAGCTTAACTATTGGATTTTTTGGTTCCTTTTCGTGACATTCAATTATTGCTTCGCAAATTGTACTCAGGTACACTTCCTTTGTCATGTGCTCCGTGGCACGAGGAGTTGTGCGGATTTCCAGGTAAACCACACCATCATCGTGGCATTCATTGATGATGATCTCGGTGGCTCTTTTCAATCTTTTTGGGGTGTCTGTCAAGTCGTGGGCATACTTGAACCTCTCAAAGCAGCTGAAGGAGGAATTAGAGATTTTTTTTCAGCATCCGGAAAGCTCCCAAGAGCTTCCGGAAGTACTTCAATGGACCCAAAAGGAGCTTTTAATGAAGGATATTCTTACTCTTTGAGTTCAATGAATTTATCCAGTATCTTATACCCGTTTATGTGGCTTGGGGGGTCATCTGTGTTAGGATATTTCATGTGATACAACTCAGTGAGACACGAAGTGCTCAAGCTTCCGTTCAGGTGAGCATGAAGCTCCTACAAATAAATTAATTCAGACTTCTAATACTTTGATCATTTTAATAAATCCTTCATTTAATTTAAAAGCTTTTTACTTACAATTTTTGGGAGAGATTTGTAATCCATTTCAGTGCTTTCAGCCATATCTGCGACTAAACTGTAAACAATGAATGGAATTCTCGGGAAATTCCCGGGATTTCGTGAGAAAGCCGGTAACCTAGATGACTTCCTGTAGCCCCTGAAGCCTCCTAAATCCCCTTAAACCTCAAATAAAAAACGAATTTTCAATTTTTGAATTTATTCAACAAACTCCTTAATCCTGCAAACAATTTCAGGGAGTTTTTTCGCCTCAAAGACAATAACTTTCCGGTAGGGTGTGAGAGCAACATCATCCTCCAGCCAATTGCCCGTTAGCCCTGTGTCAGCTTCAGCTACGGAGTAGTCAAAAGACAGAATGGCATCCTTGGCAATGACTTCCTCTTCGGGATTTGAGTAGCTCATCTCCTCCACTTTACTCTTCTTCTTGCTGTCGGCTTTGTAGTACTTGAGGACCATGAGGAAGTACTCAAACTCAAAGGGCATCTTTTTCCCCACAGCACGATTAATCTCCTTCTGCAGGCTATCAAGGAGGGGAATGGAAATCTGTGGGGGGATATTGATGAAGCGTTCATTGACCAGGAAACCCACAGAGTGCTCGCTGTCGTTGAAAATCTCCTTCAGCCTCTCCGAAGATCCCTCAGCTTTCTCCAGCAAATACTCCCGGATTTGTTTTATGCACTCCTTCTCCTGCCATTTGCTGAGATTCAGCACTGTCGTGATGCCGAATATAATCCCTCCTGAGTCCTCCACATCCGACTCATCGTCATCATCCACCTCACTCTGCCAGATCACACTGCCCACGTAGTTCTGGGCAATGATCATGTCCGTCAGTTCATTTGTATTGACTTTGGCATTGAGGAAGAGTTGACTGAGCATCTGCTTGATCCCATCGAAGTCACTATCAATTGGATTCCTACCCTCAAAGTCCACCTGGAGTTTCTGCAATGTGCAAAACAAATCATCATGAGGATCCGGGAAGCAAAATTGAGGTTATAAACGGGACTTACTTCATTTCCTGTGTAAACATCCTCCATGCTGGCATCGGATTCCTCTTCCTTCTCCTCAGAGGCTTTCGGCACTTTATTTCCAAACATATTTACACAATTTTCACTAATTTAGTGATAAAAACAAAGAAATTTCCGCACTTTGCGAAATTGAGTAGGGGACCCTATAAAACAAACTGTCAGATTATGTGGAAGACAAGTCTGATACGTCCAAGGAAAATTTCCATACATTGCGGGTTTTTACAATTTTCTCGCTATTTCTGCTAAGCTTTTAGAGGAAAATTGTATTTTTAGTAAGCAGTGGTTTAAATCTCATAGAATAGCACTGAAAAGAAATGAAAACTCTGGAAAATTCGATTTCAAAAAGAGTCAATGTAAACAGCATACAAACTCTGCTGATTTAGTCGACGATTACTGATCATTTTTATTCAAATCGGACACGTTGTATGGTGAAGTCGCGGTGGAAGCTAAGCAGCAAAAAATCAAGCAAAACATTGCAAAAAGTCATTATAAAAGCTAAAAAAGTGTTATAAGTAATTCAAAAGAACCATTAATTCGATTTAAGTGTAATTTTGAGTGCACATAGAGGCGTTGAAGGTAAGTAAAGTCAGTAAAATCATTGATAAAGTTCGATTTTGTGCAATCTTTGCAATGAATGTCGTACAGTCTGAATTCGCAGTACGAACATTTTTGTTAGGCAATCGTTTCGCTGTAGGACGGTCTTAAAGGTTTTTGCAAGTAATCGTTTTCTTCTTTAACGTCTTTAACTAAATTACATTTTATATGAGCATAATAGTCTCCAAAATTAATTTACCGATTTCGATAAAAATAAATTATATTCGTAGAAATAAATCTATGCATTAATAGTCTAAAATTGTGAAAAATCGGTGTTTGACTGAGATTGAGGTAAACACTGTTTGCTGAGCAAAATAATAAAATTAACTTTCGCATGAGCTCTGAAATTTCCGATTTTAATAAATATTCTATCTTTTCAAATGAGGAGTCAAACTTATCAAAATCGAGATTTATAACCCATTAAATATTCTTGCGTTTTTATTTATTTTTTAATTTTAAAATTGCATAGCAATCAAACGTCGGATTTTGATAAATTAAACTCTTCAATCCAAAAGCCAAAATTAAATTAAATTCTAATTAATCGTTTATGAAATTCTTAAAATACTTTTCCCTCTCTCATAGAAAAGCTATTTAATGTATTTTTATGTGCCGCAATTCGTTCTTTGAGGGTTTGTTGTGTGTTTTGTAAAATGTATTACATTATGCTTAAATTTTTCTCCTCATTTCCACTCACATGGAAAGTATATATAGGTCTTTCACACTCTTCCGCATGTAAGCTATTTGATCGCATTTACACACTCTATATTCACGGAGTGTGGAACAACAGTTAAATAATCGGCACATTGATTAATGATTCACGAGATGAATTACATCTCATCAGTTAATATTGGGTTGGCTAAATACTATGGGACCATTCCCAGTGAGAGGGAGGATGATGGAAAAGCGATAGAGAGTGGATTGAGAGCAGAAAGGAGCTATATGTACACATAGAAAATGGTCCATTCACAATTTACACAATAGCCCCCCGAAAAACACGCCTTTACTCTGAGACTTTCACGATAATTTCTTCCATTTGCGGTATTTCTATCACTCTGATTGTTGATAAAGTTTTTTTTTATTTGCTCTTTTGGCACTTTAAGTTGCTAAAATTTTGATTTTCATCTTCCGGTTTTGAGATAAAAACGGAAAGGTCATCTTTGAAAGTTATGTGCTTTCGAATTTTATTTGAGGGTGTCCTACACAACGAACAATTTTTTTTCTATATTAGGACTAGAGAAAAAACTGGTCCTAATATTGGGATACTACTGTATTAAAAGAGAAACATCTAATAAACCGAAAATTATGAAATTCCGGTTTATAAAGTTTTTTATCTGTGGATTTGTGCTTCCGAATTTGATTTATTAATAAACTTTACTAGTATTTTATGTAATTTAGAGACAGAGATAGCTTATTTAATTTAAACATAAATAAAATAAAATTTATTTGAGTCTTCAGCTTTGAATCAATATTTATAGAAAAAAATGAAAAAATACTCGATCTTCTACTTTGAAATCTCATAATTTTAACCCCATTTTAAAGACTTCTCGTTGTCTTAAATCTTAATATTATTATTATTTTAAAATCCGGGATTTTCGTCAGTAGTGGAAACTCTTTACCCAAAGAAACAGCATCTTTCCTGAGCTTTCGGCCCCGCTCGGAGCTTTCTTCAGTGGCTAGCATAGAGAGGGGCGCTCATATTAAACAATTTTCACTCACTCGATCGTGGGGAATTACTTAACAATATTCATGTGCGTCATTTAAAAAATTAGAAAAACACTGGGAATCTTAACTCCAAATTTTCTTTATTTTTTCTTCTAAAAAGAAACTTTCGCCAATTTTGTAAAGAAATATAATAAATCCAGAACAAATTACATGATCGTTGTATAGGCCATCTACTGTAATTTGTAATATAGGGCTATAAATCGGTTAAATTCGTTATTTTTAAAGGTTTTTTATTTGAGTAAAAGTCTAATTTATCATTTAACCTTTCGTAAAATAAATTTAAATTAAATATTGTTATTTTACGTCAGTTTTACGCAAATAAATAATTTACCTAAAAGGAACTAAATATGTAAAAACTACTAAATAAATAGCTAAATCCGCCAATCGAAGAGAAACCTTGATTGGTACATAAATACCTGTATTTTCACATTATTATCCATCAATTTAGTGGAGATTTTAAATTAAGACTTTGCCGTTTTGCATGCAATTAGATCTTCGATAGTGCGAGCTTTTATGTAAGTATGTTTGTAGCGTTAGCAACATTATTACAATACAAGCTTTTTAGTGATAACATCCGACAAATTAATTTATGTGTGGTGTAGGTAGAATATATTTCATAAGATGATTGCAAAACTAATTGAGAGATAAATTATTCGTTAAATAAATTGAGGTGTTGATTTATTGAAACTGCTGCAACATGTTGATTATCTAATTGAGAGAACAACAAATAGGTACATCGCAGAGTTTTCTTGATATTTTTTTCTCAAAGTCAATCAATAGATGGTAAAAGAGGTGCTGAAAGTGTTATTGACATACATGGATCAATCCTTGATTAACTTTATTCAATCTTTAATTGAAAAAATCAATGAAATTCCTATGAAATCAAAAGAATCCATTTTTTTTATTCAATAAGTAGGTAGGTACTTAAGCAATAAGGCAAGTAAATGCAATATAAAGTGAACCATTGTACGCACGTCTGACGTCTGTTTGATGTTTTCCATTTTCTCTTTTTAGCTGATTAATAAAATGTGAGGAGATTCATCGAATCAGAAATGCGAATGAACTCAAGACCCTCCTTCGAATGGAGCGCAATCTTTTTTATGGGAAGAATGCATCATAATGATTTGCTTCTTTATTTTCTGAGAAGTGGAAAAAAATTCAATTATCTCCAACAAAATTCTTTATTCATTAGATAAAAAATATAATATAAAGAAAATTATATACATAGAGTTATTCTTTGAATTATGAAGAGAAGAGAATCCGCGTGATTGCTTTATGGTTATAGAGAGAATAATGCTAAAGAGGATGATTTTATGTAATGAATTCACTGAAATTGGAACATAATTGAGAAGAAGAATGAGATGGGAATATTCTGTGCTGTCGATAATGATGAGATCATGAGAATTTCTGTAATATACAGTAATTTCAATATTTTAATACTTTGTGGGTTTTTAGGTTGTTATTCTATTTTTTTATGCATCTTATGATGATTGTTGCAATAGATAGAGATCAAGAACACGTGTAAACGTTATAAATATAGAACACATCAAGAGTTTGAAGAGGATCTTGCAATTTTACTCTATTCAGGATTTTTTTTCTACAAAAATCTAATTTTTAGGTATTTTTAGCATTTTCGATCCCACCGCTGCCACCATTTGTCTGCAATTTCTTTTAGGCAAATTTTACATTCTATTAGAACTGATCAAGAGTTTGAAGAGGATCTAGCTATTTTACTCAATTCAGGATGTTTTTCCTACCATAAAATCTAATTTTTAGGTTTTTTTTAGCATTTTGGATCCCACCGCTGCCACCAATTGTCTGAAATTTCTTTTAGGCAAATTTTACATTCTATTAGAACTGATCAAGAGTTTGAAGAGGATCTTACTATTTTACTCAATTCAGGATGTTTTTCCTACCATAAAATCTAATTTTTAGGTTTTGTTTAGCATTTTGGATCCCACCGCTGCCACCAATTGTCTGAAATTTCTTTTAGGCAAATTTTACATTCTATTAGAACTGATCAAGAGTTTGAAGAGGATCTAGCTATTTTAATCAATTCAGGATGTTTTTCCTACCATAAAATCTAATTTTTAGGTGTTTTTAGCATTGTGGATCCCACCGCTGCCACCAATTGTCTGAAATTTCTTTTAGGAAATTTCGCATTCTATTGTGACTCTTCCCCAAAATGTGGTGTATCACATTCAAATGGTATAGCTTTCTATATCCCTTTCACTACCCCATACCCTGTATTGATGGGATTTTGGGGAGGATGACATGATGAGTGGTGTTGCGGATGCTTAATGAATGATTGTGAGGCTGAATGTGCCTTTTTGGGGGGGCTTCGTGTTACATTGATGGGAGGTCAAATGAGGGGAAGGAAATTGCCGCGCGAATGTATGGAATCCCATCCTAGGAGTTTATTGGTTTTCCCTCTCGCATCTCGCACCATGTCTGGGGCACTCCTCTTACACCACTTAATGTGCTATGTATTTTCAATTGATGTACAATTCGTCCGTTTATTTGACTTAAATATTATTATCTATTAATCATTGGGTGAAGCGTTGGCGTTCGCATCTCCTGATGTTTCTCTGTCTGTGTACAAAAATTCTCCAAAGTCTCATTGAGTTGCTGGAAGCGGAAAAAATAGGTGGTATTGCGAGGGAGAAAGATATAGATGGAATGAAGAAGCATTGCAAAGTGGGAATTTGTTTTATGGGTTCCAATACGTAGTCCCACAACGTGTAAGTTAATATTGTTGAATAATACAAATTATCTTCTCATTATTTTTCACAAAAAAAACTCCAAGTCTATTTATTTAGTAAAGTGGAGACAAAGGACGCTGCTAAAAAGACACCAAGATAATGATTAAACGTGAAATTGAGAAATTGGTATTTTCCATGCAGAAAAGGGTGTTTAGAATTCATTTAATTAATGTTTCTTCTATGAAGTTCTTCTTTATTAGTTGGTGTTCCACGTCGTGGCCAACACCAAGTATTGTAATCGTCGGAAAAACCGACCACCTCAGATCGGGCTTAAACTTGGTATGAGCACGTTTCAGACAACCCACATTCCAAAAATGGTGGTGGAAAATTTTTGATCCGGCCGGCCTGCCGGCCTGCCGTCCGGTGGTCAACATTTTGCATTATATCTCGAAAACGGTAACAGATAGAGACTTCCGGTTTGAAATTTTCTATAGAAATGTGGGTGTAAAATTTCATTTTTTCGCACTTTTAAAATTCAAAATGGCCGACGTCCGCCATTTTGAACTACAGTCAACCACTTCCCTTATAGCTAGAGGTCTGAAATTTTAGTATGTTGTATAGCACAGTGAGACGTTTTCATCAACAATTCATACTTGAAAATCGGTCAAGCGGTTTAGCAAATATGGCGGCCTAAAGCAAAATGTGTTTTTTCGATATATCTCGAGAACGGCTTGACCGATTTTGACCATCTTGGTATCAAACGAAAGGTATTAAGAAGCCCTACAATTGTTTGGAACATTTCAAGTTTCAAAAACATCCGCAAGAGGCGCTAAAATCAAAAACAAAAATTGCCTAAGTTTAAGGGGCAATATGTCCGAACATCTGTTATAGATTTCCTTTAAATTTTGATATGTTGTAGCCTGACTCAATATCTATCACCAGTCCGAAAATGAAGAAAATCTATGTCGTCGTTTAGAAGATATGGCCATTTGAAAAATTCTTGAATTTGAAAAGTTCTAAGAGCTATATCTCTTGGACCGCTTGTCCGATTTGACTCAACTTGGTATCAAATTAAAGGTTTCGCAATTATCTACAACTTTCTAAAACATCAGAAACCTCTAGAACCATTCCTTGATGACAAAAAGTGCAAAAAGTTGTTTTGGTAAAACAAAAATTCGCCATTTTGTGTTCTGGAGGTGACCTTGAAAATTATTGAAATTCATGTCAATTTATAGCCTGTTTTAGTACTTTTCCAAAACTATTCAAGAAATTTCTGTAGGTGTTATAGAACTTAAGATATAAGCATTTTAATCTGTCAAATTGCTAAATTTTACAAAAAATCAACTTTGTCTGCTAATTCTGCTCACAAATCCCATTACAACGCATAAACAAATTTCTACACGTTGTGGGACACCAACTCTTATAACTGGACGCGTTATGATTGACTTTTTTCTGGATTTATCAGGGAAATTAGAACTAGAAATTTTGGTAGATGGAAACTGAATAATATCCTTTATAAATAAATTTAAGCTTAAAAGGAAAACTTTGATTAAAATTGAATAGAGGATAATTTGAAATTTCCCACCCATATTCAGTCTTCTACAATGTGTATAAAACATAAATTTAATAAAATCGGACAAGCAGTTTTTGTTTGAAAAGGAATTCCGCTAAGCAAGAATGTTTAACATGGAACACCTTATAGATAAATGGCAATTTTTTCCTTCCTTTTTCACTTCCCTAAAGCCAATATCTTTTCCAAGGTCTCCATTTATTCACTCGTTTCGAGGAGAAGAGAAGCTCTCACAGTGAAAATGATACCAAAAAGTCAAATGTGGAGGATTGAGAGAAAAATAAATGAAAATTTTCACTTTTTCTTTGGATATTTTTCATCCCTTCTGAATTTTTGTAATTTCGTGATTTTAATTTAGAAAAAAAAAATCCTTCATGCATCGATTAGGAATGCTAAAGGACGAGAAATTCATTCAAGGATGATAAAATGTGGTCACCATATGGTTGTAACGCAAACAACTTCCATGCAATACAATGAGACAAAAAGAAGGATCTTTCGTCTCCTTTTATGTGCCCATTTTCTCAACCAAGTGTGAAAGATTCCAAGACGGAGAGTCAATAGAATATTTTCAAGGAGATTAACGATTGAAGTTTTTTCCTGTGAATTTAGGAAAATATCTTTGCTTGGAAAATTTTTAATCTTGAGCCCAAAGAGCATATGTTAGAGATCGTCAACTCCTTCCGGTTTATGTTTTTAACCCTTCAATATTTTTAATTGATTTTCGAATCATTTGAATTGGAAATATCAAGTTGGACCAGTTTGATTCTTAAAAAATAAATTTTCTCGCCCCTTTGTGATGCAATCTTGACTTCTTCGCTCTTTTTCACATGCAACAACCCTCTTTCCCTCTTCTGGTGGTAAATCCTTTGGAATCTCCCTTTAGTCCCTGCTTTCATTTTTCTTCCTTCTATTTGTGATGAATGGTTTTCTTGTTCGTTCTTCATAAAAGGATTTAGGATGTTGTAAATTATTGCAAAGTGGGGTATTTTAACTTTAAATTAACGTATAAAAACAATTTATAAACTAATTTCTACATTTTTTATTCCAAATAAATAATTAATCTTAATATAAAAACCTACAGTTTAATTATTTTGGATTTTGTGTAAATTTTACCTTTTTATTCTGAATAAAAATGTGAGAAAAAAATCAATTTCAATTAATACAATTAGATCACATTTATTTCTTAAAAAGAAGATTAATCGAAGTTTTAAATATAAAATCTATTAGATCAAGTACAGACAAAAGACGATTTTTTTTAGTCTGTGGTCTAAATTTTTTCTTGGAATCTGTTTAAGCTTTATTTAATAAGAACTATTAAAGTTTATTATTCCAGGATTTTTACTTGATCCTTTTAATTACCTGAGTTTTTACCTGCTGGGTTACATTTTAATAGTTCAGTAACCCCATCATCTTAAGGTTCTTCTTAAAATATCCTAATGAGAGTACTAGTAGAAAAAAATATTTCGATTTTCTGGACATGTGATAATCATGGTAGAATATTTAAGGTTATAAGAAAAGATTCTTTATTTTAAAAGAATTTTTTTGTGATTTTTTTTAGCTGTGATTATACTTTAAATGATTTTTTTAGATGATAAATCTGGGTTTAGCCAGATTTTTTTATTAAAAAAATGTTAAATAAACTTACAGTGAGGTTTCATACTACGCAGCAATGCTTCATATTACGAATAAATAAAATTTTTCAATTTCTTTTTAAGGTATAATTTTAAGAATAAATCTTTTGGTTTATTTTATTGTTTAGGAATCGGACAAAAACGTTTAAAAATAGATTTATGATCAGTTTATTTCTTGATGATCCTAACTATTTCAACCAATGGCTTGCCTCCTCAGGTTGAAGTAAAGAACATAACCTAAATGTTGAGTAAAAGAGTGATTTAATTTTACAACATTACCCCATTAAGCAGCAATACTAAAAATTGTTTATTTAACATTTTTTTTATCATTTAAATTTATTGTTCGTTATACGAAACTTCACAATACAGTGAATTTGCTCAATGAATTAGTATACAAAATTATTCCCTGTTAGCAGTGTGTGGTGGTTCTTCGGCAGCTCTATATTTATTTTTATAATCCCACAACACACCAAACACCGTATGTATGTGCCGGAAAGACGAAGAGGATAATCTGGAAACTTCCAGGACTCAAACGGGCGGGGAGTGGTACGTCTACTAGGGGTGCTCTGGGGGAGATTTTCAATATCATTTTTATTTTATACGGTTAGGCTATTATTTGTATGAGAGAATAGTTTTGACATGAAACTAATTAACATATTTTGTTAACGCCCAGAGGTGGTAACGTGGTCGGGGACCTGACGTTCCGATTGGATCCGGAAGCCGTGTGCTCTCGAGTCTCGCGAGTGGGGCACCATCGTCATGCTGTTTTCCCCGGCGTTATTCACGTACACAGACAGAACACTCTCAAATACAACAACATGATGAACAGTTCATGTTGGACCTGGTAGAGCGCTTGAGCACAATAATCCGACCCGAGCGTTGGGAATGCAAAAGAAGGCGCTTCAAGTCATTCGCGCAGTGTACGTCGATGCAAACGTATCGATATTTCATCGTAGCGTTCAAACGGCGATTTTGTGTATGATTTTGTGCAAAAAAATTAATTCGGATATTTTATGCAAATTTTTATTTTCTTCCAATGTTCTGTGGAGTAATTTGTGATTACCATTAAATGTTTGTTGAAGCATTTTTTGCATGTTTTAAAAAAATTGTGAAGAGTTCAAAGTTCAGAAGGCAAGAAAAAACACTATAAAGTGCACGGACAATGTTAAATTGAACAAAAAACAACGAAAAACCGTTGTTGAAAAGAAATTTTTGAAAAAAAAGGCAAAAAAGTGTGGTGCCATTAATTGTAATAAATTTTATCAATATATTATTACACGTATATCGTATTTAAGTGGCGGGAAGAGATAATTCAAAAAAATAATTTAAACTTTTGGGTAGTGGAGCAATAATTGAACAATTATTTGGTCAAAATATCTCTGGAAGATAAGACACATTACATGGGGCTTTTTGAGACAATTAACTTTGCTTTCGAGAAGCATTCACGGTCAAGGTGAATCACACATGTTAAAGGTGATTAGTGACTTGGGAGTTTTAATGAAAAATTGTGCTTATTAATCACAAAAATATTTGTGACAGTTTAAGAGGGAATTTATTCAACGCTAAAATATCCACACGAATTAAATTAAAAAAAAAGAGAAAAAACTGTTTAATCTCATTTCTATAAGTTCCTAAAGTTTTGCGACGAATCTGCTTGGATAACTGCTCATCGCAAACGGTAAAAAAATCTTTTAATTGTCTATATATTTTTTTGATATTTAAAATAAAGGGATAAAAAGCATTTTTCGCTTCATATTAAAAAAAAACTGCTATAAGTAAAATAAAATACGTGATATCCTTGTAAATTTCTACGGAAGACGCAACCATGTGGCAGGTCCACGAAGATTTCCAGACAAGGCAATGCGAAAAAAAAATCACAATGGGTTTGTTATGATTTTCGGGGAAGACCTAAAGGACACAACATGTGCTCCCATCGTGTCCGCCAGTTCCTTTTCTATTCCTTCGCAGCAGTGATTGAAGCGGACCGAATGGCATGAAAAGGTGCCTCCTTGACCATTCGCAATACAGAGTTCACTACTCCTCGTCCCATTACTCTTCTCTTGAGGATATTCTTTCCCCCAAAATGAAATCCGGTAAATGAATGTTCCACAGAAAAGACCAAAAAGTTGGCCCATTCTCATTTCTTTCACTCAATATTGTCTTCCCGGTCGGCTTTGTGAGTCTCATTGCCCACATATTAATTGCTTTCTTGGGGTTTTCCCTGCTATATATTTCTCCAAAGACAAAACATTGCAAATTGATTGCAGATTTTAAGAGTTTTTCACTTAATTTAGTTTCTTATTGATTTTCTTGTTTTTCCCAATTCATTTCCGGTATTATATAAATTAAATTAAAAGAAGTTTTTTAGTGCACAAGAATTGATTTATTTTTCGTTTTAGAGATTATTTAAAACATCTTATTTCTTTAAATTCACTTTTTAGTCGATCAATCACAACTAGAAAAGGATTTTATGAAAAAGATTTAAATTTTAATAAATCGCAATTAAATTTCGATAAACCCTTAAAATAGAATTTCTTAAATTCGTAAGAGAAAAAAGGCCAGGAAAATATCCTCGGTGTGTTCCCGACGACACTCAAACAAAAACTGAGCTAAATGACCAAACTAGAGCATGCACTGTGGTATCAACCATATTTCTTTAGCCTAGAATAATTAGTTTTCTAAGCCAAACTAGCATGATAGAGAAATGTACTGGTAAGCTGACCAAGCTTACGGGAGCTGTGTTTCTTTCAGTGTACCAATTTTGTGAGAGCAAACTAGAACGTGAATTAATTTAAATACGCGCAAAGTCGGGAAAAGTTGAAAAGTCATACCCTAAGAAATCTTTAGAAGGCCATATCTCGAGAACGGATCCATAGATTTTCGAGTTTGAGCTATCGTTGGAAAGGTCTTAACCTCAACTATAATATATTAAAATATGAAGTAAATCGATAATGGCATTTTCGAAATATTCGAGTTCGAAATTTTCGAAAATATTGATTTTGACTTTAGCGCCTCTCGCGGTCATTTCTCGAACTTGCAATGTTCTAGACATTTGTAGGGCTTCACGAAACCTTTCATTTGCACTTGAGTTGATCAAAATCGGACTTGTAGAACCCGAGATATGACATGCCAACTTTGGAAGGCTATATCTCGAGAACGGAGACATAGATTTTCTTCATTTTTGGCATGGAGCTAGATAATATGGTCAGCTATAACATATCAAAAAATGAAGCAAATCGATAACGGCGTTTTCGAGATATTCATCGAAAACTCATCGAAAATTTTGTTTTTGATTTTTGGCCCCCTAGCGGTCAATTTTGAAACTTTGTATGTTCTAGAGAGTTGTAGGGTTTGTTGAGAGCTTTCATTTGAGCCCGGGTTGATCAAAATCGGTCAAGCCGTTTTCGAGTTATGGTCGATTTTCGATGAAAAATTGTGGCGGCCATATTGACTAAACGGCTAGACCGATTTTCAAAAATGAGGTATCGTTGGAAAGGTCTTGATGTCCCCTACAACATATCAAAATTTCAGCCCTCTAGCTATAATAGCGGCTGAGATATAGCGAAAACAAAATTTTGAGGTTATTCAAAATGGCGGACGGAGGGGTGGGGGGGTGGATTTGACCTCATAATCGGATGTCTTCCAGTCGATATTTAAACTTTGCCGTTTACCGCAAGTCTCTATCTATCACCGTTCTCTCGCAATTTAGCGTTATACTACGGACGGCCGGACGGCCGGCCGGACGGCCGGCCGGAAAAAAACTTATTTTTGGCGCATACGTTTTTTGGAATGTGGGGACCCTAATTCGTGCTCATACCAAGTTTGAGCCCGATCTGACGACTTTCGATTTTGCTCGGTACACAAAAGCTGTGTCTGAAAGAAACACAGCTAAAACGAAGACGTACGAATTTGTACACAAAATTATCCAGCTACCTGTTAATCTTACACAAATATACGTGAAGAATGTCTTTAAGTTTAAAAGGTTCTAGCAGTTTGGTTTGTAAAATTAATTTTAAAAAAATCAAAACCGTTATTTTCTAAGATTAGAGTTAAGGATAATTTACCAGCCAAGTACTGGAAAAACTACGGTATATTTTCCAGTAAAAGATGCAACTCTCAGTCACTTCTCAGTCATCAAACTTTCAATTAAAAAAAATCTATTTTTCCTAGAATTTTCCTTGCAAAAATATGAATTTTCTTCAACTAACTTAATCACTGCTGAAACTAATTCAATTTTCTTTCCTTATCTTTCCAGAAGCATCAACAAAACAACATTTAAAAGAGACATTAGTAGGGAACGGTGTTCCAAAAGAAGTTATCTTTTAAAGGAAAGTAAAGCGAGCCCCCGTTGAGAGGCTCGCGCACAAAAACTTTGCAAAATTCGCGTGAAAAATCGTGATCCCGTCCCTGTTTATGTTGCTATGGACGGTGGACGGATCGATAGAGACTCTGATTTAGGTGACGATTCTCCAATGGTAAGTATAAAGAAGAAAAATTACATCATTCAACCATGAAGAATATATTTTTCATTGATTCTTTGAATAAAATATTGTGTGCGAAGTCTCATTATTTGTCATACCCATATGCAAAGACGTTGGGGCAAATGATAATGCGCTGCTTAGGTGCCTAACTAAAAGATTGAAATTATAAAGACGTCAGTGATTAGTCTTGGAAGTGAAGGTCAATTGTTCATTTAAATTTCAATTAATGTGGACAGGTAGTGGGTTTTTATATAAGAAGAAATCTCCACCAAATGATTTTTTTTGTCGTAGTAAAGTATGCATGTTAATTAATTTGCACACAGCGCAGTCTTCTAGAGTGATTTACTTTCATGCTCCACCATAATGTGAAGGAGGAAGAGATTAGTATTTTTGCAATACAAATGGAAAATACTTTATCTTAGCGTACCATATTTGATTGCATATTACTAAGCTATATGGGGGAGTGAGAGAGAAGAGTCTCTGTGGGGAGTCATTAAAATTTTCGTTATCTCTATGCCTAATTTGTTGAATATTTAAATATTACATAGTCCCTCTCTCTATGTACACAGTGTGGTTATGAAAAATTGTATGGATTCTTGACAATTTTCAATAATTTCGATAAATACGCAACCCAATATTTACGCATGAGTCATTCTTATCAATTTTTTAAAAATATTATCTTCAACAATAAATTCTTCGCAGGCAAAAATATTTCTGCAATAAATTCTGCAAACTGTCGAAAAATTCATATTCAAGGCTTTATTAATTTACCAAACTAACTGCATTCGTATTTGCAACAACAAAAAAAGAGAACTTTGCAGTGAGAAATGTAATTTTATTTTAATAATTAAATCCAAAGTTGCTGGCACATTCGTTCGTCTAATGTCTAAAAGTGACTGAGGAGGAATTCCTTTACCAACCCGGAGGGTGTGGGTGGAAAAATCTTTTGATTGATGATTTATAATTGCTTTTCTGTACAAAACATGTAACCTCTTTCTCTCACCCATCGTCAATATACTTCTGGTGCTCTATGAGAAAATTTTCAAAGAGTTTCTCTATCAGTTTGAATGTCGAGACTCTTTTTTATCTCAATATTTTCTATATTTATCATATTTATATTACAAGTTTCACGGTGATTTTCACACGTTTATTCAACATTTTGAACTTTTTGGTGAAGTACGATGCAGGGTTAATCACAAAAATTGTCAAATTAGGTAATATTTTTTAAAGTAAAATCTATGAAATTCTTAAAAAAATAGCTTTAGGTTGTTTTTGAAACATTAGAATGAAGATTTTTTATTTTAAAGATTTGTTGTTTTTTATTTAATGGTTAGGGGAGAGCGGGGTTAAAAAAGTCACTTAAGGGTTTAGAAAGAGCTCGAAATATCATATTTCCCAAACAGATAAAGCGAGATGTATAGCTCAATTTTTTAGGATATTTCTTGCCCTACAACTCTTTCTCAGATCATTTTGTTCTATCTAGCTAGGAAATATGATATTTTAGGCTATTTCTAAACCCTTAAGTGACTTTATTAGCCCCGCTCTCCCCTACACTTTAAGTATTCCTTAAAGGTAAAATTTCTATTAAATTCAGGAACGTAGTAAGAAATCTATTCTAAGGGGCTACTTTTATTTATTTATTTTTGTAGAAAGGACGCCAAACATGCATTAAAAAATATGCTGTAACATTAAATTAAGTTTTTGACATTATTTTATGCAATTATAAAGTTTGACGTTTTTCTGATCCTCCATCCATACCCTGGTTACAATTTTTGTCGTTTCCTTTCTAACTTTTGACATTTAATTAACAATTGACGTTCATTCTAACGATTGACATTTACTTCTTCTTAGAAGATTTTGAGTTTTGAAAGATTTTTATATATTCTTGATTCTTCGAAATAATTAAAGGCTAATTTTAAAGTCAGTTTAATTAAAAAATATTTGATATACATATAATGTATGTACGTACATAGCATAGTAATATATTTTCACGTGCATGATTTAAAAAAAATCTTTTCAATTACCCAAAATTACTATTTATTTAATGAATTGTGACAAGTTGATGGGGTAGAGAGGAGAAATTCTATCTAAAAAGGATTTTATCTTGTCAGTGAGAGTTTTCTACCAATTAAACACATCATTTTTCAACAGATAATCTCCAGTTTTTTTTCTCCAATGTGTATGATTTTTTGATGATGAATTTTCAATGGACTGGAAGTAATTTGTGGTGTTTTTCTGATCCTCCATCCATACCTTGGTGTATCGTTCTCGTTATCTTGTAAATGATCTTATGTGTGGATTGTTTTCGGATGTGGAGTGATTTTTTTTTCATGCTGGAGTGAGAGTTGGATGTGCTCACAAGAAATACAAACGGACAAAAAAAGTGTGACGAAACTTTTCAAGATGAAGCACGGGGCTTTTTTTCCCCGCAACTTGTTCAATTTAAGCGCGTGCGATGTGTCAAAATAAATTCACTGGGCGTCCCGCACCCAAAACGGAATTCCTGCTGATCACCGGGACGCGCGCGCGAAGATGAAATCTCATTGTGGCTATCTCCGGACACATTGAGGCGCACTCTATTCCCGCATACAGCCCCAAATTGTTTCTTACTGGAAACAGACAGATAGACCCCAAAACTTCCATATTGCATGAATGTCTGACTGAGAGAGATTTGCTGATTGAATGAGGATGTTCCGCCGCATAAGATAAAGCAGAAAAGTTTCTAAAAAGGCACACAAAAAGGTTGTTTCATCTTTTACATGCATGATCTTCAGCAATGCTACATAGTTATGTATGTTGTGAGAGGAAGAAAGTCAATGAGGATTGCGGAAAAACTTGAAGATCTCATATGGATCATCTCTGCACACTTTTTCACCATCCTTCTCATTCTCAAAAAGTTCAGGTGTTCGCAGCATCTTTTTTTTGGGGTCTGCTTACTTTAATTAGGTACTAACCATAAGAAAGAGAGAAAGAGATGAAGCTGCCACAGTTTAGTGCTGAAAATATCATATTCGTGTCTTCAATATCACATTGGTATTTTACTCGTCCAGACAGTAAATCACCTAAACCTCAATATTTCTTTTGATACTTCCCAATTAACCTACCTGAGTAAACTCGATTTTGATCTAGATGCAAATTTTTTATATGTTTGAGATGGTTCTGAGAATAAAAATCTCCGTGAAAAATCATTAAGAAAATGTTTCCAAGAAATGCTCTTTTTTTTCAAGGGTGAGGATTAAAGCTTTATGGGGTCAAAAGGGTTGCTCAAATGCACACCCTCTGAGCTATATTTAGTGTTAAATTTCACATTAAAACAGGTGAATTTCTTATTTCTGGAAAAAAAAGTTTTTGGTCAGCTGGAGAAGATTCTAGGAATTTAAAACTGATTTGAATTTCAACTAAACGATCACAATGGGTTTTAAAAATGGCGAAACGGCCTTATTTGAGGATCTTATTGGACCTAATTAGTTCAAGAGGTTCTTAGTCAATATTTAAAGAGTTAAATTAAAAATGTACGGGTAAGCTGACCAAGCTTACGGGAGCTGTGTTTCTTTCAGTGTACCAATTTTGTGAGAGCAAACTAGAACGCGAATTCATTTAAATACGCGCAAAGTCGGGAAAAGTTGAAAAGTCATACCCTAAGAAATCTTTAGAAGGCCATATCTCGAGAACGGATCCATAGATTTTCATAAATTTTTTTTGTTTGAAAGGTCTTGAAGTCAGCTATAACATATCGAAAAATGAAAAAAATTTATGTCGCCATTTTCGAAAAATTCGAGTTCGAAATTTTCGAAAACTTTGTTTTTGATTTTAGCGTCTCTTGCGGTCATTTCTCGAAGTTGCAATATTCTAGACATTTGTAGGGTTTCTCGAAACCTTTCATTTGCGCTTGAGTTGATCAAGATCGGACTTGTAGAACCCGAGATATGACATGCCAACTTTGGAAGGCTATATCTCGAGAACGGATCCATAGATTTTCTTCATTTTCGGCATGGAGCTAGATAATATAGTCAGCTACAACATATCAAAAAATGAAAAAAAATTATGTCGCCGTTTTCGAGACATTCATCGAAAACTCATTGAAAATTTTGTTTTTGATTTTTGGCCCCCTAGCGGCCACTTTTGAAACTTCTGATGTTCTAGAGAGTTGTAGGGTTTGTTGAGAGCTTTCATTTGAGCCCGGGTTGATCAAAATCGGTCAAGCCGTTTTCGAGTTATGGTCGATTTTCGATGAAAAATTGTGGCGGCCATATTGACTAAACGGCTTGACCGATTTTCGAAAATGAGGTATCGTTGGAAAGGTCTTGATGGCTCCTACAACATATAAAAATTTCTGATATTTTAGCTATTACAGGGGCTGAGATATAGGCAAAACAAAATTTTGAGGTTATTCAAAATGGCGGACGGGGGGGTGGGGGGGTGGATTTGACCTCATAATCGGACGTCTTCCAGTCGACTTTTAAACTTTGCCGTTTACCGCAAGTCTCTATCTATTACCGTTCTCTTGCAATTTAACGTTGTACTACGGACGGCCGGACGGACGGCCGGCCGGAAAAATTTTTTTTTGGCGCATACGTTTTTTGGAATGTGGGGACCCTAATTCGTGCTCATCCCAAGTTTGAGCCCGATCTGACGACTTTCGATTTTGCTCGGTACACAAAAGCTGTGTCTGAAAGAAACACAGCTAAAATATACTTTGCTTTCCTTCAATGAAAAATCCATATCCTATTTAAAATAGAGGTAAAAGCGGTTAAACAGTAAAATAGGTATAAGCATATTCTAAGCTCCCAGACAATGCGTTACCTGATTCTATGTTACCTGATCCAACATTACCTGGGGGGTTGGAAGAACCCTTCATAAAATTTAAGGACTAAATGTCTGCTTAAAAACTATCGATGCTTTCTCAGGGGATTCCTGAGAATTTTGGAAAATTTCTCTTCACTACAAAAAGAGGAGAATTTCACAAATTCCATGTCTTCCATAATCTATTTCTTACCCCTAAAGATGCGTGCAATTGAAGGTCTCAGAGCATTTTTGGATGTATCTTTTTTTTGATATTTTTTGGACAAATTCCTAAATGATTTATTGCAGTCTGGGTACTCAAAATTATGTACATTACTTGGAAAGACCTTTTTTGGGAAAAACCCCGATATATTTTGTGGATAAATTTTGCAGTAAGAAGCAAAGAAGACAAACACAGGGTGGTATTGGGGTAATGATCCCTTCAATTCAAAGGGGTAATCTTCCAAAAGCAAAAAATAGAAGAACTTGTAAGCCGAAGGATAAACAGAACGATATTTTGAGAAATTATCTCTACAACATTCTCTATAATATTTTTCTTAGCATTTTTTTCCACTTCTTGTGACCCAATGTGAGGCTTCTTCTAAGATGGTATGTGTCGAGAGATTTTTCATTGTTTCACAGTTAAAATTGATTAACACATTGAGTTAATTTCCGTAAATTTCCATCAAAAGTCCACATTTTTTTTTTTGCTCCTACCACTCGACTATTTCACGAAATTATAAGTTAATACTGTGAGAGATGCTTTTATTCCCAAAAGTATTTTGAGAATGACCGGAGAAGAAATATTAATTTCGTGTCTGAGCAATTAATTTTTTTACTTTTAATTCAATTTAGAGTACTCTCCTAATAAAGAAAAACAATCGTATAATGTGTAAATTGAAAATGAATTAATAAATGTTTTTTTTTCTGTGGATTGTGTCAAAGTTGGGTTGGGAATACAAATTAAATTTTAAGTAATTAGATTTTTTTCATGCTGTGGCGTCACATTTCTTGGGCGATTGAGTGATGAAAACGTGCTGGGTGGCCGAGAGATTTAATGCAAAAATGTTTTTCTTCATCAAAATTGATTTTAATTTATTCCAAAAATTACTTACAAAGCATGATGATCGAGGTGTCTCAGTATATAGATTAGAATTTATTCTTTTGGTCTAGAAACTAATCTAGGGGATTGTCAAATAATTTTGAAAACTCGTACATTTTCAAGAATAATTTTGCAACCAATTTTGAAACAAAAAATGCCAAAGTTTGATAAGAATTTACTATTTTTCACTTAAAAAAAATTTTCCTCAAAAAATAATTTGAAATTTTCATATTTGAGCATTTTGCTCCTGCAGAGCTTTGAAAATTATTTGCCCATCCCTTATTTAAGCAAAAAGTCATAAAATGTATTTAAGAAGATTCTATAGAAAAAAAATCAGGCCATAGACAGAAAATCAGGTAGATTTTATACAGGGAGGTGTTAAATGAATGTCTACTCCACGTGGACTAAAATTTGCAGAAATCTCAAGGATTTCTTAACCTCATTTTACAGGTAAATAAAAATTCTTAGAACTCCAAAAAAAAATTTGAAAATATTTTGATTTTTTTTAATCTTTGCATTCATTTTATATTTTTTATAATGATTTTTAGTTTGTTTTCTTTCTTTTTAATAAACTCTTTATCTTTTCTTAATAAAGAATTATTTATTTAACTACCTGGAACAATATTAAAACTTCTTGTATGAAATTAAATCAAATTTTCGCCGTGTAATAAATTAAAAAAAATTACACATTGAGATGTCTAGTGAGCTTTGTCGTGGTTATAATCTTACCAACAAAATTAAATAAATTGAACATCTGAACTACCATAGCCTGTGTCACGGGTACGATGGCACTTGAATATTTTCTCACATTTTCTTCCCTCTTTGGGGAAGTTGATGGAATTATGGGTGTGAATTTGTATATAAGAGAATTTCAGTGCGAAAAAATTAAATCTAAATGCGGGTGTTTTATGGTTATTTCTGGGATAGTTTCTAAATGATTTCTGGCTGATAAGTTGTCGCTTTGAGGCGTAAGGGTGTACATTGAGGTCCACAAAATCAGGCTAGTTAATCAGACATGACACCACAGGGACAGCCAGCATGTATTTTTATTCATTGATGTGGGGGATCACGATTTGGGAGTGATTTCAATTTTTGGAGAGAAAATTGGTCAAAATGCGGGGATTTTGCGAAATTGAACTTGATGAAAATTAATAGGGAAAAATAGATGGGTATTGTGGGACGACAGCATGTCGGCGGGGTGACTTGTGTGTGAGAAAAGAACCTAAAATACAACACACTGCAAGAGGTCTAGAAATATACAATATGGTGTAAGAATTCAGCCAGGTCGCAAAATGATAATTAAATATGAAAATTGTTCTTGTGAATTTTGCTTTGTATTGAGCGTATAAGAGACGAGTGGTCGTCAATTTGTATAGTGTGTTGGCAATGTTGTATAGCATGGGGTATTGAGGGAAAATGTTCATTGCGCGCGTTTTACGATTATTTTATTACACGGGCATATTCGGGGCGTGGTTTATTGAAAGAGTACACACATGCTTGTCTCATCGTCTCACTCCTTTCATGTGTGTTGTATATATAACTCTATAAATTCACTATATATAGTGAATTTTTCGTACTTGCCCCTGTTGTGTGTACATATATAATTTTTTCCATCATCTTTATTTTATTTTTTAATCTTCTCAATAGAGAGATAAAATGGGGAGAATGAAAGGAGGGAAGAAATATTGGTGAGAGAGATGGAGATAAGGGACTCAGCGCGCGATATAAAGACGCTCAGTGTTGGCATATGAAAGGCAACATATAAAATGAAATAAAAAATGTATAAGAATTGAAGAATCGCGGTTGCAACCGGCCACAGAGATCGAATGGATGGGGCAGAGAGAAATCAAATCAAGAGGGGACTGCAGTCTCGTTGGGAAAACCAACATGAACGCACCAATACAGCAATTTGATAGATACTGCGGCCAATCAAAAGGCAGCAAATCGTCGCAATTGGCATCTCAATCTGTGATATATCTACCCTCGGTGGCGCTATATATATTACGAAAATTTTGATAAGTCCCAATCACAGCAAGTAGAGCTTCTGCGCAAAAGCTTCGGCTATATGCAACTGTGTAATATCTATGTAATTGTTTCTTGTAGAAACAAGATACTTTTACTTATGGGAAAATGATTTTTCATTTAAATACCGCTAGTATTTTCAAATAAATATTTTTTTTCTAATTTTTGTAGGGTTAATCACAAAATTTGCACTTAAATGGAGAAGGTTTGACGACAATAAAGTTTCGTGCTTTACATGGAAATATTTTTTTTATCTTTCAAGACGATTCTGACAAATCCTTATTTGACAGATCTAGGATTGTGACAGTTGCTACTGTCATTTTAATAAGTTGAGATTGATAAATTCTATCAGTTTTTTTTATAATAGAATTTAATGTGGAAAAACTGTCTGAAAGATATTAAAACTTTAAAGCAATAATAATACTTTTTATGAATTTTAAAAATTTGTTTTATAAAATTTCTAATAAGATAAGCTACTATCTTTTGAAAAAAAAAACTTTCAAACTGACAGATCTTCAGTTCAAATAAAACAAAATCTTACATAAAATAAATTGCTAGAATTTTCGGTATTAAACAAATTAACTCTGTCTACTGAACTGACTGATCTGACAGATCTTACAGATCTTACAGGTCTTATTAGAAAAAAAAACTGCTAGAATTTCCTGTTCTGAACGTATTAATAGAATTTTAAATATTGCAATGAGGCCTCAGTATAATTAATTGTTTACAAAAATTCAATTTCTATGTTTTAATTTGTAAATTAATAGATTATCCCTGTGTTTTGAGCACTTAGAGTTATATAGAGCGAGTAAAAAATATCGAGAGCAATTGAAAATAATAATTATACAAATTAAATAATTAAAATAATTTTATTTCAATTGCAAAAATAATAAGTTGCAAAAATATTGCCGGTGCAATTGGTGATAAAATGCAAGAAACCTGAGGAAAAACGATTACACCTTAAAATATATTTTCTCCTCCTTTTTGCCTTACTCTTTTCCCATAGAACTCCATCTCTTTTACTCAATGGGAAATATATGTATGTATATAATGTTATTAAATAATGTTGAGGTAATTTTTCCCTTTAAATGTTTTTGCACGTATTTTTTTAATATTTAATTGCGCAATGGACAGTCGGATGCTCAACGACAGCGGCCCGTATACAACAATTATCCTAATAAATTTTTACACATTTTAATTTGTACATCGAATTTCAGCATGAGAGTTGGAAAAGTGCCTGGAGGTGTTTTATTCTCATAACCATCCGCACCCAACCTGGGTCATTCTACATACATATATATGGATGAATGTACAAATTTCTTGGAAATGGATGCTTTTGCCACTGTGGATGGGTGGTAAAAGATGGTTAATATTATGTGTTCGAATGTATTTGCATTTTGTAAAGTCACAGGCACTTTGGTCATCGTTAATTAATTTTTAACAACAAGACGAGCAATAACATTATAGTTGGGAGGTTTTTTTTTCTCTTATTTAAATTATTGCGTAAATTTGAAATTGACGAGAAAAAGGAGAGCAAAGAGCCATACAATTTCCTTACTGTGTATGGAGGAGACAGCAAATTTCCAATATTATGCTTTTTATTGCTACTTTATTCGCCCATGTCCATGCCACAAGGAATATAACATGGGAAACGATGAGAAAATGCTATATGTAATACGAAGATGGATGGAATTTGTGTATTTCTCTCATGCAAATTGATTTCTTGAATTTAACAACTGTCGTTTAATGGCGATATTATTATCTAAATTATACTTGTGAATTGCGATAGGAAGAAGAAGGAGAAAAACTCTTTTAGATATATTTCCCTTTGGGGATCAACTTGTGCTTGTTGGGTAATATATCCAACATGGAGAGTGCACGGAGTGAGCGAGAGAGGCAAGAACGGAGGAAAACTAATAAATTCCGCTTAACATTTTATTCCTATTCGTCCATCACTCGTATATATCGTACCCTACAACTCCTTCCCTCCATTCATACAATTACTATTTAATCGTCTCATAGTTAATTACTTATTTTACGATGGCCACCAGCTCCCGAAATTCACATAAGAGAATCAAATCTCAAGAGTTGCACTATTTTCGCTTTTATTTTCGTCCACTTCTCTTGTGCCTCTTTGCTGGATTATACGGCATTTCATTTGCTATGTATGTATAATATATGGAAAATTTTACAGTGATGAGCATAATAATCTTCAGAGTTTTGAGCTTTTGAGAGCATTGAGATTTGAATGGATTAGAAGAAGGGTTGAAAATTGAATTTAGAATTTTTGATTTGATTGAAAAATTAGAAAGGAATGAAAAGGGAAAAAAAAGACGGTTAAGTTCTTTGGCCGTATTAGGGCCTTGGGAATGTCTTAGCCTAAAAATCACATGAAACAGCAATAAAAAATTCAAACGTTAAGAAGGAAACGTCAAATGATATAAAAGTAAAGTCAAATGCTAGAAAATGAATCGTTTTACCTATAATAACAGAATTTCAAATGTTTGAAAAGAAGCAACAAATAATAAAAAATAAATGAATAAATTTTAGAGAAGAACGTCAAACTTTTGAAGAACTGTCAAACGTTAGAAAAAATCGTTTTTATTTAAAAAACCGGAAGAGATTTCTAGTTATATTACTGAGGCCATGGTTTAACCAATTTTAACTAGCATTGAGAATCAGATACCTTTTGAATAAAGGAAGTTCATTTCAATTAAGGGATTAGAAACTCTCAACCAATTAAGGCTTTTGTCAATATAAAATCGTTTCCTTTTTACGTTCTGTGCTCTAGCGAACAAAGTTTTTAAGATATCGTCTTAAATTAAAAAGCAAATAAAACTTATTGAGTTTTTGTATCTTTTGGTGTCAGAAATTTTGAAATATCTCAACTCAATTAAATATTCGGGGAAATCATCTAAGCGGATGGAACCCGTAATAAAATAAAAAAAATTAAATATTATAGGCTGTTAAAATAATGACCTATCTTCTATTTAGTAAGTGTTTTCCACATAATTTTCGCTTTTCACTGTATGCATTTATGAAAGCAAACGAGTGCAGGCAAAATCAGACCATATGCGCATGTTAATCACAAAAATTTTATATTCCTTCTCTCAGATTTCTCCCATATTTCCCCCACAGGATCTCTGATGCATAAATTAAAGGTTTCTATGGGTGTGAGGTATTTGTAAAATGTTAAGGAGAATTGCGGGTCAATCTTCTTCAAGGATGACACACAATTTTAATACATAAGATCGTTTTTTGGTATATAATATAATATACCACCGTCGAGGGTAGAAAAATACAGCACATATTGGTGAATTTTATTGGACTCATGCTATGAGGGTTTGTCATTCTCTCCAATGTTTTATGATGGTGTTCCTTGTGTGACGTTTTGTACCCCTCAAATTTTCAATATAATTTGGATGCAGATGAAGTTTTGCTGAATGTCTCTTCGATATTTTTTTCCTTTAGACATTTCTTGAGGTTTTTGAGGGTATGTACTTCCCAGAATTGTCGTTCTTCCCCTTATTTTTCAATTATATCCGAAATGTTCTCCATAGGATTCTTTCACAGTGATTTTCATTGGAAAATATCAATGTGTGTGTGTCTGGAAGAAAATAGGAAGTAACATAATAAATAAAATTCTCATACATTTCCATGTAAATGACACAGTGAGACGTATAAATTGTCTTCAAGTCTCAGGGATAATTCCAAGATTTTTTTTCTTCTTCATTTCTTACCTCTTATAGCTGAAGAAAAAAAAATGTATTGGAGATGGTTGAAAAAAATTCAAGAGTAATTGCATATGCTATAGTAAGTAAATATTGAAGTATATTTCCATGAAGATGATTTGTCGTTGAATATGCGTGACACATCGCAAGTTCATTGAGAAAATTTGACTTCCACCCACATTTTTGATTAAGAATCTTCTCGAGTTTCTCTCTCTCTGCGGACAATTTGTTGAGAGCCTTCTTCCTGAAGGGTACAAGTGGGCGCCAATGGGTCATTGGAATTGTCAAATAAATTAAAATTATGATGAATTAATAATTTGTCAATATCTAAGCTTCAAATATTGTGTATGCGGCAAGAGTTTTTCTGTAGAATTTACATTTTATTACGACTTTATTGCAAATATAGCGATATGCCCGTGTCTTCTGTCGTATCTCCCGCGTGAAAATATTCTCACGCGTGGTGTGTGGTTGTTTGAAAAGAAATAATACGATCATCTTCAAACAAGACAATCCCTGAACATTTCAAATATTCGTGATATTTGTTATTTTGTCACAAAATATTCATACAATAAATTGGGTCAGTGGACGCATAAAAAATAACACGAGGAGGGATTAATTGAATGCGAAGATTTCCTAGCATAAGCTACATATAAATAAAATTACGAAATTCTTCTGAGACATCTTTCGATTCACATTAAATGGTTATTTTCTTAGGTATATATTTATACATAAATATATTATTTAATAAATGACCCCAACAATCCACGAGACGATGATAAATAAAATCATTTCACTCAAGTTAAAAAATAAAAAAAAAGTATCACTGTCAATATTTAGCATTAACAGTGTGACATTTTCTGTCTTGAAATCTTAACACACAAAAGACGCGCGATGGAGAAGACAGAGGGAGAAGAAAAAAGATAATTACACAAATGAATTAAATATTTATTTAATAAATATATTCTTCCTCTCATTGACGATATGTGAAATGTATTGAATTGGTTGTCTTGCGGCGCGGATGAATTTGTGATTTTTTTTGTCACAAAGACGGATTTCGAATGAGCAATATAAAGATATTTCATCAAACAACCATCATCTTGTTCAAAGTGTTTTTTGGCCTAAAAATTCATTCCATAACAATCACTTTATTTGTGGGGAATTTGGAGAAAAATCATATATATTTCTTCATCTTCACCTAACGGTGTGAATTAATATAAGAAAATTATCAATGCAAATACAAAAAAAGAGAGGATGTGAAATATGAAATAACTGTTTTTTAATAAAAGAGTAATTTCTTTATATTCCGTAGACATCTTCATACCTACATATTTACCTGTGAGAGGTGTGCGAAAAAAAAACTGATATTGTTCCCCGCTAAAAATCATTTACACAGGTCACAAAGCATTAATAACTTTCTCGCGTCGCGTTTTTCAAGTCATAAAGAAAATTTTGTACTTTATTATTTAAATTTGTATGTATAAGGCCCCGTGTACAATTTACATTGCATTATTGACTTTGCAGATTACAAAAGGCAGAGAAAATAAAATTTTTTGAGGGACGAGATGGAATCTATGTTGCTACATCCTATAAGATTTTTTTCTTATTTCTTTTTCAATGCACGTTATTGAAAAATTTACACAGAAATCTCACAAAAGTTGAACATTTTTACATTTCCGGCCAACACTCCAAAATAACTCTTTTTTTTCGCCCGATAATTGTTGGTGCTAAGTATTTCCTTATGGGAATTCATTGACTTTTGTATTAAAATATCGGAGGTGGATGTCAACAAGCGGGCATTTACTTATTGTAAATAATAGAATTTTTTCGAGTGAAATTTTAATATTTTTTGTGGAATCATTGTCATGTGAACAAATACACTGAGAGAATATTAGTTTTTTCTTTTATAAATTCGAAAGATCTTTTATAAATAAAATCCTTTCACCTCCTTTTACAATATCAATGAGTTTCAATATGTAGTTGTTAATTAGATTAGTTTGTCGTTTCCCAACAGAGATGGCGCTGTAGAAAAAATTAAGAATACAACTTCTTAATAAGTTTGGTTAAGTACTTTGATAAATTCGTTAACAAAACATGCCGATGTGATTTCATTTCCAGATTAATCGTAAAATAGATAGAACGGGAATAAAAAGAAGGATGTTTAACTTGGATGTGGGAAGAAAGCAGATTCACGTAGGCTTGAGTCATCTGGCGCGTATCTTCGTGAGTATTTGTAGGGTGTTTTAGGCGACCACTTAAGTTGAATTTTGTACATATTGTGGAATAGTAATTAGGACTAATAAATTAGGAAATGATGGGGAAATTAATAGTAAAAAAGATGGTTATTGTAAGTCATTGTTTCAATGCGCAGATTTAGTTAAATCTTTTTGAAAGAATACAAAAAAAAACGTATGGAAAAAGCTCTAAAGTAAAATTTGAATCAAGTTTAATTTAAAAAGCACTCCACATACAGTGGAAGACGAAACTGGCCATTATGGCCTACTCAATAAAAGTTTACTGTTTGCATTAAACTATTAGACTCATGGCGGTTGCTGCCACATAAGAAATTGTTTAAAATCTAAATTTAAAAAAAGGAGAAATATACAGAGGGTTAATGAGTAAAAAAACACAATGATGACGTCATTTTTTACATTTTCAGGCAAATATTTGCCTTCTTTTCCCAGCAGATTTTAGTAAAAAATGGGAAATCTGTTTGGAAATTATTATTATTATTTTTTAATTTGTCTTAAGATTATGCGTAATCTCGATTGCTTTCCCATACAAGAACGAATAAGCTCCTTTTGCCGTTCAATTTATGAACAATTTGGTGTCATCTAATACTTACATATTTTATTTCTGCCAACATATCGTCACAACGCGAATGTTTGCAACATTTTGACTAGCCCTGTAAAATGATAAAATTGCTTTAAAAAATTACTCAATTTCACACAATTTTCCCTGATTGATGGATTTACATTCAATAAAACTCAGATTATAAAAAAAATAAATAATTCTACTTTTCCACTAGGTGTGAGCATTTTTTAATTGGCCACGAGAGATAATCTCGAACTGATAAAGATGGTGCCGTAAGACAATCAATTTAGGTGAATCAATACGCGCGTCGGTGTGTTTGCCATTGTAATCATAAACATGGGAATTTTTGCGCCATCGCTTTTTTTTATTGCATATTGTACTAATAAAACTACCGAATTTTTTTGTGATTTAGGTGTAAACATCCCTGTTAATTGTTTACATGACAGTTCTCTTATTTTTCTCTTTCATCTACAAGCCACAACATGCCTTTTTGGTAACAAACCGTAAAGGCGGCGGGTCCAAAAAGATGTTTGTAAGATTGAAATCTTAAAATGCAGAAATTTGCTTAAACATTTTTTTTCTCTGAGTGATTGTTGATTTTTTTGTTGCGATATCTCAGTGAAAATGGGCGAATTTGTGGTCTATTTTGCCACACGAGATTAGATTTTTTTTGTGCGTGTTCCATCGATAAAAAATTGGTTTTTGAGTGAAAATATTGTGAGTTTCGCACCCACAAATTTTCTCACCTGTGTGATTCAGATAGTGTTGGGTGATATAGTGGTGGAAGAGAGATGAATGAATAACGTGTGTGTGTGGAAGAATAAGAGGGGAGATGTGGTGGAAAGAAGATGTGGATAAAAAACGACGCAAGTTTTTGAATGGAGGTAAGAAAAAAGTGGTGGAGATCCAAAAAACGCCGATGACAAAGCTATAAAGAATTGGGTTTGCTTCATTCATGATTTTTTCGGGGTTTGTGGTTGATTTTTGATATCCGAAATTGATTTTTTGTTGCTTTGGAAGATGTTTACAAGCGCCAGGATCGTAGACGAAGGATCTTAATCGGTTTTGAGATAATTTTTCTACGTTTGCGTAGGTGTGTAATGGCAGCAAATTAATATGAAAATAAGAACGAATAATTAAGTTTAGAATTAAATAAATTCCTAACCGACGTAGCTACAGATACTCACGCGGCATGAGAACGTGATGAGAGATACTTTAGTTGTGAATAAAATTATAATATACTTTTTAATGTCATTGGTGGGAAAAGTATTAAATGCAGAAGAAGATATTGCAAGTCAACTCATCCACGATAGGTTTTCACACACATTTCTTTTCGAAGAACCCAAAGAATGTGATGGGACAGCGTGAAGGTGAAGAATTGCACACAGAATTTTCTTTTATTTTCTCCTGAGAGAGTTCGTTCTCTCAACTCGAGAGGTGGTGTAAGGTTGAAAGAAAGAATGAATAAAAAAACGAACGATGTGAGATTGAAATAAAAAGCAAAATCATGGCAAAAGAAGTATGTGTATGTAGAGATATTTTCTAGCCTCCTCAACGAAGAATGCAATAAATTCAAATAATGCTTATTAATATGTTGTCGCGAACAATTTTCCTATTAGTTCCCTCTCTGCTGCATTGCCGGTCAATGTGAGGACTCTTCATCCCATCTTTACCCATTTGGTGTGAGAATGTAAAGTTCTTGTGCGTTTTTCAAGAACACGTCAGTGCACTTGGATTAAAATAAATAATAATAAAATGGAATATATTGTGTAAATATTAAAATTGAAATCTGAATGAAATTCCCATATTTAACACACACACCACAGGAAGAGGAGTGTCTCTCTTGGCTTGTTTGTTGTTAAAAAAAAAAAAAGAAACGAAAGACAATCTTTTTCCACTGAATGCATTAAGATGTGTGACAATTGTGTGATTCTTATTAAATTCCAATTTAACTCTGGCAAATACGAATGAATAAAATGACACCGGTGTTAATAAATTCCCTCCTGTTTTCTTCCATCTCTTTCTCATGCATTGTTTGTTGAATTTTTTAATGGTTTAGAGAGAATATTATTATTTTGAAAAAGGTGCCATATAGGATGATGATGAAAAAATCCCCAAAAATTGTGGTTGTCGCTATGTTTCTAACAGAATAAAACAACACACCTTATTAGTTGGTATACCACAATCGTGGCATACCAAGTATTGTAATCGTCGGAAAAACCGACCACTTCAGATCGGGCTCAAACTTGGTATGAGCACGTTTTAGACATCCCACATTACGAAAATGGTGGTGGAAAATTTTTGATCCGGCCGGCCCGCCGGCCGGCCTGCCGGCCGGCCGGTGCGCTAAACTTTGTGTTATAGCTCGAGAACGGCAATAGATAGAGACTTCCGGTTTGAGGTTTTCTATAGAAATATGGGTGTAAAATTTCATTTTTTCGCATTTTCAGAATCCAAGATGGCCGCCGTCCGCCATTTTGAAATACCGTTAACTACTTCCCTTATAGTTAGAGGTCTGAAATTTTAGTATGTTGTATAGCTCAGTAAGACGTTTTCATCAACAATTCATACTTGACGATCGGTCAAGCGGTTTAGCAAATATGGCGGCCTAAAGCAAAAAGTGTTTTTTCAATATATCTCGAGAACGGCTTGACCGATTTTAACCATCTTGGTATCAAATGAAAGGTATTGAGAAGCCCTACAACTGTCTAGAACATTTCAAGTTCCAAAAACATCCGCAAGAGGCGCTAAATTCAAAAACAAAAATTGCATAACTTTAAGGGGCAATATCTCCGAATCCCCATCATCGATTTCTTTTAAATTTGGATATATTGTAGCCTGACTTAATATCTTTCACCAGTCCGAAAATGAAGAAAATCTATGTCGCCGTTTAGAAGATATGGCCATTTGAAAAATTCTTGAATTTGAAAAGTTCTAAGAACCATATCTCTTGAACGGCTTGTCCGATTTTGCTCAATTTGGTATCAAATTAAAGGTTTTGCAAAACTCTATAAATTTCTAGAACATCAGAAACCTCTAGAACCATTCCTTGAGGACAAAAAGTGCAAAAAACTGTTTTGGTGAAACAAATATCCGCCATTTTTGTTCTAGATGTGACCTTGAAAATTATTGAAATTTATGTCAATTTATAGCCTATTTTAATACCTTTCCAAAACTAGTCAAGAATTTTCTATAGGTCTTATAGAACTTTAGATATGAGCATTTTTATCTTTCATATTGATGAATTTCATAAAAAAAATCAACTTTGCCTACTAATTTTGCTCACAAATTAAATTACAACGCATAGACTGACCCATCCGCGTTGTGGTATACCAACTCTAATAACTGGACGCGTTATGATTGACTTTGTATTGTTATTTGAAATCCTTAAGAAATTCTAGAAAAAAAAGGAATAAAAAGAGGAATTTTGTGTCTTTCTTTATTGGGTTTAGTAAATAATTTTGAGGCCTATTTTTAAGGGTAATGTAAAATTAATTCTGTTGTATATTAAAGCAAATCTTTTTGTATAGGAAATTATTAGGAAAATTCTTTAGCAATTCTTCACCAGAAATTAGTGAATTTGCAATTTTTCTTAACCTAAATTTGCCTATTTAGTTCGCTAAGTAATTTTACTTCATTAACTTTAATTTAGTCAGAGGAAGAGTCTTAGGACTTCTTAAATGAAATATCAGGAATTTTGGTTGAGAATTGAATTTTTTAGGTAATTTTGAATTCAGAATTCTCGAAAATTTTAACAACAAAAAAATCTAGAACGTATTAGGGTTAATTCTTGCAGTAGCTAGATTCTTTCGAAATTTATTAAAGCTAAAAAGAATGTTTTTTTTTTAGTTTTTATGCCTGAAATTTCTACCAATTCTCATTAAAAAATCTTAGAAATAGCAATCAGAAAACAAATTGCAAAAGAAAATGAATCGAAAAAAGCCTCAAAACTTATTACTACACTCCAAAAATATTAAGAAATATTAATACAGTGTCTGGCCTTTAACAATTTTTAAACACAAGAAATGGTACAAAGAAGTGGGCTTCTTGCCGAAGAGAAGAAAATGGGGTTGTTTGAGACACAATAAGGCATTTTTGTGCGCAACAAGGAATTGGAATTTAGGCGAGTGGCAAGAAAGCGACGGCAGGATAAATGTGAATAAATAAATAAATATTAGTTCAACCCTTGATGTTGATTAATAAAATGAAAAAAAAAAGAGAAAAATTTATGCTTTGGAGAATAATATGATTCTTCCTTTTTTTTTTCCTCACACATCTTCTTTTTTTGCCTCTCTTTTCTCTCGTATTTTTGTCGAACTTGACACAAGAAGACCACCCTCGAAAAAAAGTACGCATTTCTTCATCACTTGTTCATCATCGTCATCCTCATACCTTTTTCTTCCATCTGAGTGTGTCAATATTCAAATTTGATAAATCAACAAAATAGATTCGGTTGGATATATTTATATGGGGAAGTGGGGATGGATATTAGATGAATGCGAGAAGAACGACTCTTTTGGGTGAGTTCATTGCGTTTTGAGGTGGAATTTGAAATACACACAATTTATAATAAAATACATATAAATTCGAAATCGACAGGTAGATTTCATTTGAAGTGTAAATATAAAATGAGTCGATGGTGGTGATGTTATATCGAAGATGGGAGGTGATAATTAAATTTAGGACTTTTATAGTATTTGTTGTTCGGACATATGAATCTTCGTCTGTTTGATCGTGAATGAATGTTTATGAAATCAACTTTTCAATTTAATTTTACACCCATGTTTTTCCTCATTTTTTTTTCTCTTCTCTCTGTCTCTCACACGCCGTCTCTCTACCTCACTTAACCACTTCTCTTACCTTCTTCAATAAACATGAGATATTAATAACATATCCAACTCTTTGTTCCTAAAAAAACATCCACGGAAATATTTATAGGTTCATTGATGTGGTTAAAATAAATTTAATTGATTTTTGCGGATGTCCAAGAGGTATGAATGTCTCAATGGTCATTTCTTAAACGCCCACATTTTACAATGCAAAAACATGGAGTTTTTTGTTGTTGTTGTGCATCCTATGATGAGTCAGAGTTCGGTTGAAGGCAATTCAAGGGGATAATGCATGTGCAAGAGAGCCTTCTCAGAAGTACATATCGAATAGACTTCCTTCATTCAAGGAAAGTTTTCGGCTTCAAAAGCCACAGGAGGGTATTTTTTGTTTCTCAAGAAGTTTTCAATGCCAAAAGAGACTTCAATCCATAAATAAGAAATTAGTAAGAATGCTGTGCAATTGATGAATAATTTTCATTGATTTTTTGTGTGGAAGAAACGTCTGAAGAATTCAATTGGACTACAGATAATTGAATTAAAAAGAAATCTAAATAATTTATTCTTAAAATAAATTTAAAAGTGTTTGAAAAATCTTTTCAAGCACTGTAGAAAGTTTTCAATAGGAAGCATCATGTTCTAACAAACAGCCAGACAAATTAATCGATGTAAGAAAAATAAAAAATAATTTGAATTAATATGCATTGAATTGAGATTACTGACTTATTACGGATTTTCTTAGCTACTACACTTCTCGCTACCCAAAGTTAAGCTAATTTATCGGTGGGTAATGATGTTACCGGGTGCACGGTGAGGTATTTTGTCGGAATCTCTCGCCTCAGAGAGGCATTGTAACATGAAGACTTGTGTGTATTTAGTGTGCGTAGTGGGTAAGGTCATGTGAATGAATCGTCTTGTTTTCTATTAGGATTTTTCCATGTAATATGCTGAAATTATCTTTGCGAAAACAATGAATCTCATTCAAGAGCTTTATATAGTGAGTGGGATCATCGGTGATGCTGTTAATTCATCTCTCACCTTTTGTCTTCACAAAAATGCCAATTTCTGGCAATTTGGGTTTTTTTTTCTGATGAAAAAAAAATATGCCACTTAATGGTTGTTAATATAGAGAGAGACTTTGTCTTACGATGCACAAGCATTTGAATGTGACAAAGTTACCTCAGGTGGGTAGGTGCGGGGAAGGAAGAAGGATTGCATGACATTCAAAGTATATATTTTCAATATTCTTTACCTATGGAATGGTAAAACGTGTCACATTATAAATTGGATCGATTAAAATCGTGGTGTGGCTCACATTTTATTTAGTTGGCTTCATTGAAGTCCTATATTTGATACGTTTTGCTTCGAACTTCGTTTTTTTCCCCACACTCTCTCGCGTCTATAATGGTGGATGGTTGGTATCGTATGTGACATGAAGAATTTAATTTATTAAATATAATAAAGATGATTGCATGACGAAGTAATATTGAATGGTGTAGATGATCACTTGCGCGCACATTGAATTGAGGAGGAAGAATTTTTAGAAAGATGAATATCCCTCCCACGTCAATTCAATCAATGTCACACGAATAATCAAAATATTTTGTCTCTTGATTAATACATAAATCTCCGTGTGTTACAAATGGTAATAAGTGGTTGATTTGGATCAATTCGATTTATAACATTTATTAACTGTACGTTGGGTGATCGTGTGGCTCTCTACTTCTGGGCAATAAATGACTGAATGATTTATCGATCTATAAAAGAATATACGGTGTGAGTTGCTCAAGATTGATATATGTTGACGAAAGTATTTGGTAAGACGACGTTTGGAAGCGAGACTTTTCTCGAATTAATGTTCATCATAGGAGAATTCTTTTTTTTTTTTCAAGCAAGAAAAAAGAAAGAATTTAGCGATCAATGAAATTACTTTGGCGGTTTGGGGGGAGGGCGTACCAAGCAAAAAAAGAGAACAAGGATGAATAAAACGTAAACGAAGCACATATTAAATAGAGAAAATTATCTATGTGAGATGGCAGAGAAGAGAATATACGGTGAAAAAGGGAAGAAAAAAGAGATTGGCTCACACCGAAACTTACAATATTTTTGAATGGAAGTTATTGAGATTCAATGAAAATAGCACCAAATTGATTGTAATCGATTAATGCTCAGCATGCGAACAAGGTGTGCTTGTCCTGTTCAATTAATCACAACAGCTTGAGTAACTTCTCAAAAGGCACAAACACCACGAGTTTACTCACCTCTCATACACAATTTATAAGACATACACCTATAACCATATTTGTGGGGGTTTTATTAATCGCATCAGAAATTATATCATTCATTTCTTCTGCACGACAATGCTTCACATGTTATTAAATTTCTATTCATTGAAGGAGAATTTATAGGTGCTTTGCTCTCTCGCTCTCTCAACTCTTGGGTATATATATAGATTAATTAGAAATCCAGTGAGGTGGGATTTTGCAATAACGATGTGTTGATTTCAAATCAATTAAAAACTTTGAGCTATTTGCAATCATAAAATATACTCTGGAGGAAAAAATAATTTGTAACAATGTTCGTCGAAATTTGTTAAATTAATAATTTATTTGATTATTAAAGAGGATGCCATCATGGGTGATGATTCCTCTAAAAGAAAGATAAAGAATATTAATTTGAAGATTAAGAAATAAATATTCTTATAGAAAAAAGTTTTTAGGCGTTATTGAATTAATGTTTGTAAAAGAAATGTACGAGTTTCAAACTTTGACAAACTTAAATACAAACTATTTTTTGGATTGCATATAATAGTCAATCGAAAGAGGTAGTATACATATAATAAAATACTATTTGAAAATAACGAGGAAAACACTAACTTTTCATTATAAAACGGAAAATTGGAGTAGATTTTCAAAATTCTGCTTAATCTGTCCATAAAATAGGAAAAATATAAAAATATTTATCAGAATTCACTTTAAATTATTACTTAAAAGCTTTGCAAGCACTATTAAAGAAAACTAATTAAAAAATATCTCCATTAGTTGAAATTGAAATCTCGCAATAGTTCAATTCAGAGCAATATATTTTATTCAGATCAATTTGCGACATTTTTCATCATTTCTCAACATGTAATTAACAGTGATCTTCATTATTTATATTAAACCATATTTTATCTACAAATGTATATAATACGAATGAAGAAGGAGATCGTGTGAGATGTGGAGAAAATTAAGTGGCGAAACCTATAAGTTTGAAGTATTTTCATGGCAATTCCCATTGAGAAAAAGCACACAAAGTGGAGATTTTGAGATATATCGCGGGAAGAGAAAAAAAATTAGTAGCTTGAAGGGGTATCGAGACGTTGTTATTATCTAGTAGCAAAAGTTTAAAATTGATCAAGAAATTATGGTGATTAACGTTGAAATTGATTCACAATATAGTGGTGATAATGGTCACAAAAAGATTTATTGCATCTGACGTGTGTGGAGTCAAAGCACCCCAGACAGCTCAATGTGTTATAAGAAATTTCTAAATTAAGGCTCATCGCGCAAAAGGGGAAAAATCCCATAGACTCTCTTTGGTTGCTCTTCTCTCGTGATTCACCAACGCTGAGAAAATAAAAGAAATTTGTATTTTGATATAGTTAATTGAGGCATTCAGACACGCAATATTTTATAATGAATATAATTTTGGGGCAAAAATGTCGGATGAATGCAAGAGGCTGTATGTGCAGCTTTTTTTGTATGCATCACAGCGAATCGCTCTTCTGCTGGCATTCGCATCTAAATTATCCTAGATTTACGATGGATGATGAGGTCCTCTCATTATAAAATGTTCTATAAATTATCATTTTTTCTCTGCAACAGTCTCACACAGACGAACAATCAGACGAGCGGGAGGATGACATGAGAGATTGCGATTCCAGCGATGAAGGAGTGAATGTTAATGCGAATAGTACACCGATGGTGTCCTCAGGAATGGATTATCCGAGGAGTCCTGAACATCCGTCTGAATCACATTTGAAGTAGGTGACACTCACAATTTAGCACAAAAAACTTTGAAATTGAACTGACTATTTCTCTGTATATTTTATCAGTGCCCCGCATCATTTTGGCCAAAATCATCCTCTTGGGGTCTTGGGTAGCCTAACTGCCCTCAATATGGGTGTTCCAGGCCTCCAAGGTCTACAGGGATTGCATGGTTTGCAACATGGGGACGTTCTTGAGAAGTTGAAGATGCAAGTTCGTGACATGAAAGTCGGATTAATGGTATTTGTCTCTATATTTCCTTCTAAAATAATGTTAAAGAACTATTGCATGTCCTGCTTATTCGTCAGTTCTTTGAGAAAACCCTCAAAATCATTGAGAAAACTGCAAAATTTTCCTGATAATTACTAAAATGTCTGAGATGGATTTTTTAATGATTTGTTTTGTAATTTTTCAATCTTCAAGATCATTAAAAATCAGACTTTATGTTGTCAACTGCTGATCGTAGTCCTTTCCTGTCTTGCTCCATTTTCTCTCTTGTGTGTGAGCCTTCTCCTCTTTTTATGTTGCCCATCTTCGTTTAGTCCTTATTGGAAAAAGAATGACGAGAAAATTAATTTAATCCAGTAGAATATTTTTTTTAATCAAAGATGATGTGATCGACCGTAAATAATTGTTTAAGAAAATAAGAAATTTTATTTTTTATTTCACTGCCGACGTTTCGGATTGTATGAGTCCTTCCTCAGGACTCATAATTAATAATTAGCCTAAATTGAGACCGAAAATCCGTCTTTTTATTTTCTTTTTAATCAATCACTTAGAATCTCTAAATTACTAAATTTCACTCAAAAAATTAACATTTTCCTTTTCGTTTAATTACTTTTCAGGACCAAGAATTCGCCTTGCATGCACCATTTGGGGGTGCATCAATGCAGGCACCACCTAATGTTCCATTCTCAATGCCCCCACTTGGGGGGAATCATCGCAATAGTAGTGGAGAGCCACAGAACTTGTCTTCACAGCCGCAGACAAATTCATCAAATGGGTTTCCATTCACACCACCGAATGCACCCAATAGCAGCACTAAGGATGCCAATCCAGGATCAAATTCCTCAACATCAAGTGAAGCATCCAATTCGTCACAGCACCAAAATGGATGGAGCTTCGAGGAGCAATTCAAGCAAGTTCGACAGGTGAGTGGAAAGGAAACTTTTTTTTTTTACTTTAATGTGGGTGGGGGAGTACTTTTATTTTACCTCAAGTGTTCAGAGAAATCAAATAGTCAATTGCTATTGGAATATTATGTGACTACATGTCTTTTCTTCAATCGAAGTTGTATGGAAAAAAAGAGCCATAAGTTGTGGTGCGCTGAATCGGGGTTTGGAAAGCCATTATCGATTGCCAAAGGTGTTAATGAAAGTTTAATGAACTAATGTAGTTGGAGATCTCTCTCACTCTCAACTATATTCCTTTGCGATGCCAAGTTACGAACCTCTTCCAGACATTTGAAGATCATTAATTCAATCAATATATATATGGTATGTGTGTACACTCATTAAATTTTTCTGTATACATAAAATCCACTCTTCATCAATCTGCATAAATGGATGGAGGTGCGATTGAATATGTAAACGGAATTATGTTGTATTATTTTAAGAAGTTTGAAGGCAGAAAAAAATCCCCAAAACCATACACATTAATTAATGATTTCCCTCTTTAGTGAATTTTATTTATTCCTCGTGTTTGAGGATCTTTTTTGTTCGAATAAACTTATTAAGAGGAGTGATATTGTACTTTTGGAGTGAGGTTGATTTGGGTGGGGTGACTCATAGGAGATGTTGTGAGTCTCTTATATTTGCCATGATGATGATTTTCGCAGAATTTCTTTTATTGATTATACAGAGTGAGAGTTAAGGCTTCATCAAGGGGTTAATATCTGGAATTTAAATTGTGATTTATTCATATTGTAGAAGGAAAGTTTTAATTATTTTGACGTTTCGATTCTTTATTATGAGAGTTTCTTCAGGCCCTAATATTCCGTTAAGAAAAATTCTTTTCGACTAAAAATTTTTTCATATAAATTCCCCTAGAAAAAAGTTATTTTTCTTCGCAATCTTCTTAATCATCCATAACGACGGAATAAATGGTGGAAACTCTTGATTAATCCCATTGACCACATGGTTGTTAAATTTTGTCCACACCCACATCATTTGTTTGTCCGTGTCCTGTATATTTTTTTCAGTGATTCAAAATGAAAAAAAGAAAAAACGAGATACGTAAATATCACGTTTTTCCCCCCGCCTCTGCGACTTCTTTTTATAAATTCAAACTAATAAGTCAATAATAAAAATTCTCCATCTAATTAATGGTGTAATATTTATATAAATATTTTTCTGTGATGGATTTTATGCACTTGTAATGAAATATTGTGGCAGCACACACGCCGAGGTGATCAAGAACAAGAAATTCCACAAAGATATTGCTTTTGGCTTTTTATCTTAATGTGAGTTTTATAAATAAAACTCCCCTGATGTGAAATTTTATATCAAATTTCCATTGGGTTTGTGCTTCTCTTGCTTTTTTTTTTTGGAAAGAACGGCTGACATTTTTCATCGAGGGTTTTTCTTTTCACGTCGCTCTTTTTTTTCTCCTCAACATCTCCTAGCTAGACTTCTCACAGTTTCTCACACCACTGGGGTCTCGTGCTCTTTTGATTTAGTTTTCTCACTCTGTGATCCATATATTGTTAATATAAATGTACTCCGCGCACAAAGGCCCCACAATGGTGGATGAACATTTTGAATTAACATATAACTAAAAATAGACCATTAAAAAGATTTTTCGGATTTTCAATGATGATGAAGATATGCCCATGGAAAAGAAGAAGTTTTATATTTATTTTTAGTTTTCCATCAAATTCAATTTCTAAATGTTTCCTCGAGGGCGCATTGAAGAGTGCCGGAGGAGGAGGGAGAAGAAAATATATTCACAATTATAACACCCGAAGGGGACGATTGGTGGAGGGTGATAGAGAAATTGGTTTCAATTATGATTCTCCTTTTGTGCCGAAGAAATCTTCTTGTCAAGTGGTAAATATTTTTCTTTTCCCCCATTTGATTTTCTTGGGCAGCTGCTACCCATCTATATAGGAAATTTTTAATACATCACCGAATGGGCCATATTCGTTGATGCATTTAATGGAATAAAATGTGGAATCTCGTTCAGAGAATGCTGCTTTCCGCAACGGAATTTTGTAAGGAAAGCTGCAAAAATTTATTTATTGGAAAAATTTCAGGGTTCTCTATTTTATGACTCTTTCGTGTATTTATGAAATAAAATGCTTCATTAATTTACAATATTTAGAGCATATATGAGGTATATTTATGTACATTTGCCGTGTATTTGTGAGCCTAATTTGAAGCTCTATGAATTTTTCCAGCTTTGAAAATCATTTCAAAGAGGAAATTTTGATTTATTTTATATTATGGTTCACTTATAAGTCTTTTCTATTAAATTAAATTAAAATAAACTCTTAAAAAAAGTTTCTATCAATTTTTAAAATTCCCTGAAAGCTCGTCAATGGCATTTTCATACATATGCTATGTCCCGCATTCGTAAATAAATTTTTGCTTCCTAATTCGGGAGAAAACATTCGGTGTTTATTTTATTTTTATTGTGTTTAACCTTGAAAATGCGACAAGAAATATGTGGATAAAATGTCCAATTTTTTCTTCTTCCACTCCTTGGGTTTATTTTTGTTTTGTGTCACAAAGTATTGCAGTGGTGTGGTGTCGGATGTGGAAGGCAAAAGAAATTGGGAAAATTGTTTGTTTGTTGTCTCTCCGAAATTCTGTGTGGTTTTTCATTCTGTCTCGTGTCTTACATGATATTCACAGTCAAAAGACGGGGGGGTGGGTGCACCATGGGACGAAAATGCATGAGCAAAAGTGAAAGCCGGGAAAATGTGGGAGAGAGAAATTCATTTATGAGGATGTTTTGATTGTTTTCTCCTTCATGGTGCGGTGTCGTCAATGAATTAAAGTTTTTGTCGACATGGAGGGTAATAATTGACAGAATTTCCATCCTATATCACGTGAAAGATTCGTGAGGCAATGATGGTTGTCTTTTCTGCATCTAAAAATAGTCCAAAATGTACCTAATGCCATTTCGGAAATCCTCCCCCAAATCGAATGTGATCAGCAACGAATCCCATCTCTTCATTCCTTTATACTACGAAATTTTAATATTATATACATGTCGTCTTAAATGCCATTTCTAAATTTAGGAATTTTTCCTCCTTTTACTATTGTAGAAAAAATTTCAATTTCATTTTCGACATTTCAAATGGGTTTTGCTTCTCTTTCAACTTGAGGGTGATATATTTTCAACATAATTTAATATGAAACATATGGTCTGAGGGTATCAAAATAATTTTTTTTCTCCGACGATCCTTGCTTTGAGGATATATTCTCAAATTTCAATTGGAAGGGATTTTTATATGTGACCAAAAAGGGACGGATTTTTATTGTTTCAGTACTCATGTTAAAGCAAAGAAGGATCATTTTGATGAGAAAATTTAACATGGAACATGAGCTAAAAAGAAATCTTCTCTTTCATACTGATTTAGGGTGATTTTTTAAAGGAATTTTCCTGATAACGGAGCAGCTCTGAGAATATAGATATTGGGCCTAATTCAGCGACCAAGAAACCCTTGAAAATCGCTTGAAATCTTGAAATTTCAGTACAAAATTTAAAGATTTCAAGGGTTTCTTGGTCGCTGAATCAAGCCCATTATTTATGAAGATTTATAGGAAATGTTTGAAAGTAATTTTATGTGTTTTATACCCTTCAATGGATTTTCTTTTTCACAAATATTGTTCTCACGGTTATTTATTGATTAAACTGACGGCAATATCCCGCCTCTAATTGACTTTCTACACTATATACATACATAGGTATCTCTCTACTAAATAAATTTACAAATAGGCCGCCACAAATTTGTGCTATATATGCCGTATACAGTATGACATTGTTTAGAGTGTGGCGAGAATGAAGAAGATGTTAAATAAAAAAAAAAGCTCGATGGCGTGAGACATTTTCTACATGAAGATCACGTAGAATTTCGATTATTTTGTCAACGCTAAGAATGGTGGATATTCATCATCATATTTCTCATTGTAATCTACCATTTTAGATACCTACATGTAGATATATAGCAAACGTGAAATATATTCACGGTATTACCTTATTATTTGACAATGTTCCATTTAAGACTCTCACAGTGTGTTACATTGACAATGCAATGTAGTCTCTGTAAGGTAGAGAAGGTGAGGGGGTGGGGGCATTTAGAGGGCAAAGAATGCACACTAAACAAATTAATGACGATACCACACATCATTTTCAATACTAGTATTAATTTCATGAATAATAAAAGATGAAATTCATTAAATATTCGTCGTGTTCTACTGAATGGTGTGAAATCCATCCATCCTTCCTTGTCCATTGGTGCGAACATGGCATATCATGGGAGGGAGAAAAATGGTTAGAGCTACATACATATGTATGTATTATATATATTATGAAAAAAGAGACACACATCGTTCTTCTTTTTTTTTATTTTTCAACAACTCTTAAACACTCGTCATGGCTATTGTATGGCCAATGGGACATTCAAACAGCAGTTTAACAATTTTTCTTTCCACCACACCGCACTGAATGAAACATCAATTTGTACTTTTCATTTAATGCCACCATGAATGGGGGGTATTATCGTGCAAAGTGTGGGCACATCATATTCCGAATAACGCCTGATACATTCATAACAATTAAGATGTCATTTGTGTAATTTATAAAGTTATATGCGGTGCTAAAAGAAAAATAACATTCCCTCGTCGCAACTATATATGATGAATAAATGTGTGACGCTGGGACAACCTTAAAATGTTGTGCCACTAGATGGGGGGATAAGATGAAGAGAATATTGAGATTTAAAGTAAAAAAAAAAGAACTTACATAGGTGTAGAGAGATAGAGATGAATTAACAACCAATTTATTTGTGTTGTTTGGAATTTGTATAAAAATTTGTAAAGACTTCCTCACACACCCCACATTAACATCGCGATATTCTCGCACGCTGAATATTTTATTGTCATGTTATGAATGGAAAAAATGCGTGTTTTCACTCCGGGAATTATATTTTTAAAGTGTAAATTAATTGAAATGCCCGCGCGAGAGTTTGTATTAAGAGAGAACTCAAAAAAAAAAATGATGTCTCGACGAGAACTATTTGATAAGATGAATTATTAGTTTCATCGTCAAGGGAGAGGATTCTTCTGCCATGTTTCAAATATACATACATATATATTTATTTGAGTTTGTTAGAAGGAGGATATCTATTTTTGCTGATTACTTCTCTCGCTATGAGATGATCTCTGAGAGGCGGGTGGGGTGTTCTCAACTCTTCAAGATGGGACACATATAGTTTAATGTTGATTTGGTTTATGGCATTGAAAGTTTCGTGAAAATTATTGAAAATTTCTTTTCTTTCTTGTGTAGGTATGTAATTTTTCTTGTTAATTGGCGTGAACTTTAGTTAAGTTTGATATGAAAACTATTTGAGAACTTTCATGGAAATTCGGAAAATTCTGTTCATTCTTTCGTTCAAAATATTAAATAAGAAAAAAAAATATTTTCTAATGTTATTTTTTTATGAAATTAAAAAAAAAAAAGTTTTTTTGAGATTCTATGAATTCTATTCTCTTTTAAATCAAGTAAAAATTGTTCAGTGAATTTATTTTCCAAATAGAATTTATTTCCGTAATTTAATTAATATTTTTTAGATAAATTTCATCGAAACAAATTCCTTAATTATGAATTTCAAGTAAATAAATGAAAAGAGACGTCTTCAGTGTATAAAATATCTATGTTGTATATGAAAATATCAAGCATAAAGTATTTAGTTGGCTACAATCTCTCACTCTCTTTTCTTTCCGTGGCTTATACATACAGATGAATCCTAGACGACAAAGATTAATTGAAGGAATCTTTTGAAAAGTAATTAACGTTGCGTCACTCAAAGTTTTGGTTTGAAATATAACATAAAAAAAGGTGAAAAAGAGCTCATACAAAAAAAGACCCAAGAGTGATGTATATGTACATATGCAATGTAGATAAAACGTATTTTGAACTATTATAAGCAAAACACTCACGAGATGGATATATTTGGATGTCGACGATAAAATTAATTTAATTTTGCTCACATGCCATTTAAGTGGATGCTGTAAAAGTTTCCCTCATCTATCCCATGAGTTAGAAAGGTACATATATACCTATACATACATAATATGAATAAGCTGTGTGTGGAGCTTTTTTTTCTTCTTAATGCATCTGCCCGTCTGCAGAGCATTAAATTGTCCAATTGGATATTTAATCATTATTTATCGTTATGATTATTTATTAATAATAATTATATTGGATTGTTAGTTTGTTGTGTATTTCGTGCATAATCTCCATCATATGTTTCAATGCAAAAATCACCTTTTCTTTAGTGCTGCTAATAACATATCGACTGATCGTATTTCAAATTTGTGAATCGTAAAAATCATGCTTCATTTTAAAACCCCGCGCGCCAATACACTTAACCCGGGCAACGCCTATATGTAGTATCCGCACCACAAAAGAAGGGGGTTGTTTTGCGCACCAACAGTTGCGGGAAAAGTGAAAGAATATTGTTTGATTTACAGTGTGATTTGAGGTGTTTTATTTCCTCTGCGATGCACCGCGAAATCGGGAGAAATAAGGAATTTATTAAAATGTTGCTAATATGAGAATATCGCAGAAATTTCAAGCCATATCGCTTTATTCAGTTTCCAGACGTTTGAATGAAAACATCAAATAGATTTGTTGAATATTTCCGACTGACTTTTAGGTATAGAAATATCAGAGACTACAGCCATAGGGTGTTCCAAGATATTGAAAAATATTTTAATAATCATTATTGAATGTTTTTTTAGTTTTTCTTTATCAATTTTATTCATTTAATTTAAAAGTTTAAAAGTTAAGTCAATTTTCAGAACATATAGACACAAAATATTCTTCCTTCTTTTGAAATTCAACGTAAAGTTTGGGACCACCTGTATATTTTATTTCTTTCAATTCACCTCCAATATTTTCAACAATTTACATGGTAGCTAATTAAATTAGTATAAAAGTTCTAGATTCCAATATCATTTTTCCAAGTCTCGTGTGTGAGAACCTGCACTTCTTATTGAGAGATTTTATATTCTTGTATATTCAGTACTTACTCGAGAACAAAAAAAAAGAAGGTAAAACATACAAAGAAATTCTGTAGACAGTCAAGGTGAAAAAAGGTGTGTAAAAGGGGATTGGGGGAGAGAAAGAATATTGTGAAATAGACACACACAGAGTGGGGTAAGAAAAAAAAGAGGGAGAAGAACGCCAAGGTGGTGTCGAGGCGTAGAAAAAGTAAAACAAATATAGTGTTGGGATGGATGGAAACCGATAAATGATGCTACAATTGATCTCTATACGATTGCATCGTTGGACTTCTCTGTCCGTGCCAATTTCCTCCTCTCTCTGGAGGCGAGAACACACACTCTGGGTTCTTTGGGGAATCGCGCATCCCGATGTTACTTTGGCATAAGAGCAAATGACTAGAGCACATTGTATATTTCTCACGATCGCCCGTCAAGAGGTGCCCATTTAACACATCTTGCAAGCATGCTTCAAACGATGATGCCCAGGCAACACCACAAACGATGAAGAATGGTCATCAATGCGAATTGGTGCACTCTCATCTTTCTATTTAGACATAATATTCTGCAGTGCAATTTTAATTAATTTTCCCATATTATAATCATTAGGGAAGCACACACATTTTATGCTCCGTTTTCAATCTAATGCCCTCAATGCCATTGGCAGCATGATGTACAATCCATTTTAGTGCTTGCACACAGTATAATATAAAAAGAGTGAGAGAGATAGAGACTCACGTTAGTTTGTGGAGGATGTAAAAGTAGGGTAAATGATAATTATCTCCTATGGTGGTATGTAGTGCAATTAATTATATTGAGAGGGGGTGGTTTTTCTAATTAAGTTGTTCACTTTTTCGTTGATTTTACCCATAAATCTCTCAATTCATGTTCAATGCTTTTGCCCATGTTTTTGCGTGTATTCTCATGATCTCTCTATAACTCCCCGCGTGTCATGGAAACAACAAAGAAATTTTGCATTTTGCAGGGAAAAATTTTGCAAGACTTTCCATTAAAGTGCTGAAACACTATTGGATGGAATTATGGTAATCAGCAAGAAAATTTCATTATCGTTTTAGTTTAGAAGTTTTTTCTTTCATTAGAAAACGAAATTTTACAGGGTACCTCGTCAATTTGAGTTGAGTTGAATTTAGTGGGGAAAGTGTGCTTTTAATTTTTTTTAATTAATCAGAAAAAAACTTCATTTAGCTTTGTAACAATTTGAAAAAGAGAAAAAAGATTTCTTTAAAATGTTTATGACACAAATCATTCCAGAATTAATTTTAAAAAATCTCACAGATTTTCTTTAAAAATTTTAATTAAATAAATAGTTATTAAAAAAAATTTAATTAATTTTCCGTCCACGAGACGACTAAAAAGAACAATTAAAAAATTTCTAAGCACCCTTGTATCACTTAGAAAACACAAAAAAGAATTGAAAGCTTTCTTAAACAATTTTATATTTTTTATATCATTACTCATTTCCTGCAACTATTTTACGCTTTTTCTAGAGAATTTTTTACACTAATTCACACCTCATTTAATCACACTAAATATGCTTGATTGTAACTTTGATGAGCCATTGGAGAAATAAAAAATAAAAAAAAAAGTTTTATGAACAGAAAATCGTGCAAGCATTGGGCGTGGGTGAATTTCCGCTACAAAATGCAATTTATCTCTTGAGCAATTTTATTACAGTGCAAGAAATTTGTCAGGTGGAAGCTGCGAGAGATGTGAAAAGGTGTGATTAATTAGCAAATAAAAAGTATTTTCATTATATCCTGTAAATCACACTGTGGAGTCGTTGATTGATTGAGAGATGTGAATGTTGGTGAAATGATAAATTAATAGCATTCCTTATTCCATCATGCGCGGAATGACTATCATTTTGGACACCAATGTACTGTACCTAAAGCATCCTGAAGGTGTGCTTGCATTTAAAATTTATCCAGCATGTGTGTGCATGCCTATGTTTACCTGATTGCAAATTGGATGCATCGAGTAAAAGGGAAATATTACCTTTGTTCACTTTTATATACCTTAACCGGTGAATAAGTCGTTTATGCTTGTGTTTGAGGGAAAGAATGAGACTTTTTTCCAAGAATTTTGCTATAAAATTATGCATTTCCATATATTCATGCACACACCATAATATTGCATATAATACATAAACTGAGGTACGGGATTTCTGCTGTACTCTTTCCTAGATTCTCTCTCATTCACATGCCACTGTCTCTTTCATGATTTTTTTCTTCTTACCCCCGTCCCTTCTTTTCTCTTTTAGCATAAATATTTCTCAGTATTGATATATTCCAGTAAACTTTACTTACATCTTTCCGATACGTCCCTACGATGCTTCTCTTTTGGACCTCTCTCGTTACTGAGAATTGTGGATTAAATTGTTTAGCACCACCGCACTCGGGTGTGTTGGAATTGCCATTTATGTGTGACGAAAAAGTCTTTTCACTGTCCAACATGATCTGCATGATGCTTTTTTTGTTCGAGAAAAAGCACAGATTTATTAAAATACATACATTTTTGGGGTACTGAGAGGTGATACGTAAATCCACAATGATTTATTGCACATTTCACGTGAACGAAAGAGATTTTTTTCTGACAGGATATTCTCAGTCCCTTTTGCTCGTCCTCCTTGCCCATCTTCTTTCAAGGTTAAAACAATATTTTCAATTGAACTTTCTAGGAAATTGGACCCTCCGGGTTCTTTCTTTTCCTTCTTTAATTTGCTAAAAAAAAATCTCTTGAGCTAACATGTCTCTGTGGTGCCACAACTATGAAAATTAATTAAAAAATCATGGTTGAAGTTTTTTTTTCTTTGATAAATGTTGAATATAGCATTTTGTCGTATTTTTATGTTTTTGGCCTCATGCAACTACCCGCACACATTTTCGTCTTTTCTTATCTAAATTATTTATTCAGAAAATTATTTACAAGCCACATTTGGGTCTATTCTCTGTCTCTTTTTTCCATATTTATTACTTGGCTCTGGGTTAATGCTGAAAATTCACAGATATTGTCATTCATTTAGTTGAAAGTTTCTTTTGGAGTTTTATTAGTTTATTTATATGAGAAAGAGGGATTAGTGAGCATAGAAGCTTGTAAGACTAAGGGATCGATTACCAAAAAAGTTTTAAATCCTTTTTGCGCATAGTAAAGTTCCTTGGTTTGAGCTTTGAAATCCGTTTAAACTGTTTTCCTTTCTCCGTCCTTCTCTTAAGAACTTCCAAGTCGTTAGTCGTATGTAAATAAAACAGTTTTCTACTACCTTTACCGTCTCTCTAAAATTTAGAATAGGTCTTTTTAGTTTCCTAAAGAAAAAGTAAAATCTAAATAAATTCAATTTGATTTTTTCTTTCATCTAACAAAATAACTTCGTTGCAATTCTATGGTCAACAGAAGAATCCCATGCACTACAAGTTATTTGTTTATTTTTTTTTTTTTTTGGAATACATATTGTAAACGCCTTGTGTGCATGGACAAATTCATTTATGTTGTCCCATCGACCATATTCATGATCATTAATGGATGGCTGGGATATGTTTGAAAAATACTTTTCACGGTGGCTGCTGTGGCTCTGAATAAGTGTGTACATAATGTGGAAAAAATATGATTATTTTGAATATTATGTCTTCCTTGCCTATGCACATTTTTTCCATAAAATATGTTGTGTGGGTCTGGAGTGGCAATGGCGATAGGGGGCAAAATTCTGTATATAAAGGGCGACTTGGGCCGTGAAAAAAGATGGTGGTATGTGTGTTCCTTCTTAATATAATTTTGACTCACATAAATTATGCTACTCCGGAGATGCATTTTTCTCTATAACAAAATTTCAGTGGAAGTGCTTTGGATGTGTGGTAAAATGCGTTGTATTCCTACTTCTTGCATTTCTCTTGCATCGTCAAAGAAAGCAATACAAAAATGAAGGATGAAGAAGGATAGGGAAACTTAAATAGTAAAGTTTTTGCCTATGTATTATGTGCATGTGTGTGTGTGTCATGAAAGAGGGAGGTGATTGGTGTTGGTTAGAAAAATTTCCAAAATAGATTTTTGGGTATTTTGTCCAAAGTGATATTTCAGTGTATTATCAACAGTTGTGAGGAATTATCGAATGTGTCGTTCTGTCTCTATACCGTTTCATTATATATATAATTTCCGCTTTTGCATGAAAATCATTATCTGTTATGTGCAGCATTGAAATATCTGTGTACAAAGAGTGAAGAGTTTTAGCTTGAGGAAAAATCGGTGGATAACATTCAAAAATCTCCATATAGGAGCAATCAATCACACTTTACGCATTTCCAACGGATCATTATGTTGCCGGTTGATAATCAAATTCAAGAGGTAAATATTTTCCCAAATCTTCACTCATAATTTCAACAACAATATAAAATAATATGCCGAGTTGATGAGGAATTATTAAAAGAGCAAATACACCTTGCGGTGGAATCATCAATTAGTTGATGAGTAACACATTAAAATGAAATGGCATGAAAATTTATTGAAGAAAGAGCAATGAAAAAAAAAATCACTTAAAAATGAATGAAAAGAGTTTTGAAAAGTGTTGGAAAGTCGCACGTATACTGTGAAGTCTTCTTCCTTTTGCATCTACACAACAGTTGAATGATGGTTCTCCCTGTGAATGAGAAACTTTCTCATTTGTCCCCAAAAATAGCATTGAATTTTGTGGGTGGGTTTGCATGATAATTCAGCACGAGTACATTGGATGGGTGTGTTCAAAAAGTATCTTGAAGGTTTTTCTTTCCGGTGTTTAATAATTCTTTAAATAAAAGGTAATTAAAAAATTATTTAATTAATTGAAAAATTATTTTTATTACTTTTTTTAGAGTTTAATGAAGATTTTTTAAAGTAAAAAAAATATATTTACTTTATTTTTGCTGGATAATCGTTAAAAAATAATTTTCTTTAACTGACAAGTCCTGAAGAAGATTAGAAATTAACTCGAAATCTCTGTAATTATTCTATACAGAAAGTTAACTTTAAAGTCAAAAGGAATTTAGAAACTCAATTCTAGGAATTAATTTTCATAATTATTTTCTTCAATTAAATATGGATTTAATTAATGATTTAATAATATGATAAGTTTTAAATGAGAAATTAATTGCAAAAAAAAACAATTTATTATTTTTATTTTGAACTTTTAGGGCAGATGTAGTCAATTCCAAAGAAATCTTACAAAGAATGAAATAACAAAAGAGAATACAAGAAATACAAAATATGTGGTTTAGAAAAATCCTCCTAGAAGTTCCATAACTTTTTGAACACAGCTGTAATGGTAAAGAGCACCATGAGTAATATATAAAAATATTTTTCACATTAGCAACCACAATGTACAAGCAATTTCTGTATTAGGGAGTACGATTATTGGTAATTGATAGCCAATCCAATATTTGTTTAGTTGATCCGATAACAATAACAGGCGAGTTTTGCTCGAAAGTTGATTGATTTGTTTGAGAGAGCAAATATTCTGCGTCAATATAGTTTTATGTTAGGACTTTATTCATTCGCCTAGCCATCATTGTGAAAGACATATTCATACAATTTGGTTGCAATTGAAGGAAATAACATTTGCTCTTTGTCCGGTGAGTTTCACCATCTTGTACAATGCAAGTGTGAATGATTTTTCGTGGAATACGGAGACCTATTGGAGGAGGAAGGAAAAAAAGAGAAGACCCTCATAGATGATAAAAATCAATGCAATTTACCTGGCACAGAGGAGAGATTCTTTGGGTAAATAGCAATAGTATTCTTGCATGAGCCAAAACGAGGAGGTTGGGAATGGAAGAGGAAAGATTGATTTAATAAATGATATGTAAGACATCAACTGTTATGCTATTGGTGAGAATAATTATCACCTCTTCTGAGGTAGGAAGGTGAGATTGATTAAAAATGGTAGAGGAGATGTACAATTTGTCAAAGAATGAAGAGAACAAGTCATACGGCAAAATATGAGGGGATATCTTGCAGATGGAATAAAATTGTGTGACTAAACCATCGATATATTGTTATATTCGAGGATAGCTATAAAACCGCAAGAGTTTTAAAGAAGTTCCCCCTTTGTTGTTGGAAACTTCACACTCTGGAGGACCATCAAAGTGCGCGAACATTTAATTTTTTTTTTGTGAACATTCAAGTCAATCAAATTGAGTGCCGAAAAAATGTATTATAAAAGAATATTTATTAAATGAACATAATCCATGCAGAGGAGTAATCAAAAGAAGGGCCTTTTGTGGGAAGGTGTGTGCTTGGATGGTTGAAAAAAAAATACATTTTGGACATTTTTTATCGTCTTCTCAAATAAATCCAGATTAACATTTTGTCTCGTTGAATGAAGAAAGAGATTCATTGTGGTTTCTCCGAGACGTTGTATAATTTTTTAATTCACGCCACACAGCGGAATCTTTTAAGTTTCTTCATTCTCAAAAGGGTTTTTGCAATGAAAACGTTTTGCGTGTGTAAGCATAATGCTGATTTTTTCTTCGATGGCCCTCAATAGGTCAATGAATTTATGGTCCAAGGCACCGTAAAGTTGAGCAGACAGGGAGCGTAATAGGGGAAAAATATATATCAAAGTGTGGCGACATGAAATTTCGTCCTTAATTGTTACCCCCGGCTCCGAGGGTCTGGAGCTATGGGTTTAATATAAAAGGCACACAAGGGGCGAACAACAAAAGGCCAGTTGAAGAAACTCTTGGAATTGTGAAAGGTGCCACAGAGTCCTTTTGAGGCGCTTTCCTATTATCCCTTCATCCTGACACATTCATTGGCAATTCTCGGTATTTGTGGGTTGTGTGATGTGCTGCTCCTGGCGACTTTTAGATGCGAGAGAAACTACCTGTTGCGCAAATACATCCCCCAAAAAATATACACCCCCGTTTAGGCCTGCTCCAGAGAGAAAATTATATTATTTTGTATATATGAGACGCTAAAAGCTGTTTCCGCCGCCACACGCGCTTCTTTTTTTTTTTCTTCCTTCTTCACAACCTATAGCAATAATGATGGTACAAATAGTGGATGGTATATGTAGTATAAGAGGACCCAATGGAATAAGGATAGATTGACTATACGAAGTGAATGCAAAAGAGAGAAAGAAAAATCCACAAACATCCAATAAATGAGATAAATCTTTCTTCTGATTATATTCTTTGAAGCGTGTAAATCTATTTGGTTAAAAGAAAATCCCCCGTGTGTGTGGTTTTGTTATTGGGAATTGAAATCAATTTGGTCTATTAAAGGGTCCATTTGGTGTCGAGGATGATAGCTTTTAGTGTCCATTGGAATTGACTTTCTTCTTGTTTCCCTTGTTGTGATGGAATGTAATAAACACGGTATTTCCTTTGATATCTTCTTCCAAAATCGAAGAAAAATAAGAAGGAATGAAGTAATTTCACAGAATTGTCCCGAAATTGTCGTCATGAAATTAATACTACTTTTGGAGCTTTTGCAACACCTTCAAGGGGTCAGGCACTAACTTAAATACTTGATGTTTCCTTAAAACATTTAAAGAATTTCTTAATTTACTCCTTTAAAAAAAAGAAAAGTACGACAAAAAAGAAATAAAATAAAATCCCCAAATCATTAATAATCAATTTAAAAATCAATTTAGATACCTTCCTCAATCCATGATTTATCAATTGATAAGACGTCTTGTCGGCCCATTTGCTAATGATAATTATTGTACTTTGTACGATGTACTCCATGATGATGAGACATAAATATTACACCCAATGCACTCAAATCTTCAGTGTTATAAACCCCTTGGGTGGTGTTGAGTTCTTTGGTATTGTTGGTGGCACTCCAATAAAATTTATTAACAATTCAATCACATGACAAACAAGCATTCATTCGCACACACCACTCTTTGAGCAATTCAAGGTGGTATTTTGAGAGAAAATATCATTGTACATCCAATATTATATTTATTGTGCGTCTCATCGGTGGTGGATGGAGAAACTGCGGGCGGGCAGGGGGCCCGTGCGCGCGCGATTGTGAATGGGTGAGAAAAGATGTCGAGTCACACACAGGGCTCTCGATGAACTGATTTATAACCATCTCGGGCTTATAATTTAATTTATGCTGGGATGATGCTTCTCAATTGTATGGCTCAGATTGAGTGTGGTGTGCTTTGGGAGGAATGGTGTGTACAAGTGGATCTGGCTGGGGATAAAGTGCTGAGTCAATGATGCTGGAGATCCACAACCTACGGTAGCTGTTTGGTGGCTTGGTTGATCCTCAAATTATGGACATAATTAAATCAAAGTAAACACACTTTGGGGCCTCAACTTTGTGTATTAAATGGTTGCCTCTCTATATACAAGAAGCACGGAAATGCTGGTGGATTGCGCGTCTGACTATGCGATTCTTCTTGTGGCTCATGGGGTATCTCGTGTTTGCCCATTGCGTGCTGTGGTGTAGATCGGAGGCTGTGGGTATATGACTGCCTGAATGACTTGCTGCCATATAAGATTGGTGTGGTGGGACGAATAGAGACGGGGCAGTCTTGGAATCTATTTCGTGATTAGGCCACTTTGTCTGGGACGATTAGCACTCTCTATACACTATGTATCGTAATCTTAACGGTTTCTTGTGTCTTCAAAATCCATATCTCTTTATATATAATGAAAAATATCAATGCTCCTTCTTGCCTTTTGGTCTTCTTCCCAAAACTTGAATATATCGTCCCGAAAATTTATCTCAACGCAATCTGTCAACCCTTTGTGGTCGCGAGATAATTTTCTCTCAACTTTTCACATCGTGGGAACAAAATCCTTTAATAGAGTACCCCATTCTTTTAATTTATTTAACACGTACAGCAATCTTATGTACATAAATAGCGAGTTAAATTCATGTCCTTTCAATGTCTCTGAAGATTCAACAAAGAGAAGAATAATGTTTCGTTTGTACTGCGATGTTCTTGAATCGAAAATGAATGTTTACATACCATTTGCATATTGAGACAGCTTTTACTAAAATGACCTCCAATATTAAGCAATTACACTGCATTTATTTCAATAATATACCTTTTATTTCCTACTCACAGTGATTTTTGCTTTTTCAACATGATCTCATTAGCAAGGAGGAGAGACCCGTAACCCAAGCAGCAAAGATTGACTTTTATGTCACTATTATGTGACAATTTTGTGTGATTAATTTGTTTCTGTTGGCTCTTAGAAGTAAATTGGAAATTAATTTAAATGAAACTTTGAGAAATGATAGTTCTTGACCAAAGAAATGTTTGTAAATAAACCAGAAATTTTCCGGTCATACAGTTTCAGAGATATCTTTAAATTCGTTTTTTTTTTGTAAGACTACTGTAGAACTTTAAGAAAATTGATTCGTTTTAAACAAACTTTATTTCAAAAATTTCTTTGCTTTTTGAAGATGATTTCCACAAATTTTTATCAAAATCGGTCCAATAGATTTTTTATAATAAATTAAAATGCGAGTCAAGGTCGCCTAAAAAAAGTTGGCGCCATTTGTATAATATCTTTGGTCCATATTTTTGGCATTCGTTTAAGTTCCATAAATTTTTAAATTAAAGTTTTTTAATAGTAATTTTTAAATAATTCTGATCAGTATTCTATTGCAGTTATTCATGACTTTGTACTTTCATAATCAAACTGTGCTGCTTGGGATGTATCTTGGGATTTATCCTCAATGATGTTTTACTGTGTTGCATAGAAGATTTGTATATAATTTGAATTTACATTCAAAAGAGGAGGCATTTTTGAATTTGAGAGAGTCCCTAAAGAAGACAAATCCAAAATCCTACCATCTTTTTTCTGTATTTCCGAACACAGTGAAATATTTATGATCATGATGGAGGCTGTGGTGCTGTTGTAACCTGCAATTCGAACTGTGTGCGAATAATTTGTGCGGGTTCTGGGCACCTTCTATACGCGATACTTTATGATAGGCGTGTCAAATTCAAATCAATCAATGTGTGTGCATCAGAAATTTCTTCTTAAAGCCATTTTCCAAGTCTCTCTGTGTGTCTGTGGAGTGTTTGCCAGGAAGGTGAAGAATAAAAAGTTAACATCAAACGTGATCATCAAGCATGAGGCCCGAATGATGGAGCGAATGCACCGGGAGGGTCATTTTATTATTGGCGGGGGGTGGACGGGGTTTGGCGCGAAATGACGAAATGTAAATCAAAATATTACTCCTTTTTGATCTTTGTGGAAAATGCCGCTCAAATCCTCGAGCCAATCGCACTTAAATTGTATTACAAAAGCTCGCGCTATATACAAGAGGTTGTAGCTGGTTGGTTCTTCTTTTTTTTTCGTTCCTGTCTTACCTTCTATTTTTGTATTTTATTCCCACTCACGCAAAAATCTAGTGAAATATTTGCCTTTTGATTGAATCCAATAATCATCTCAAATTATTCTTTCAAACTCCCATTATTAATTGATGTAAGGCACCTCGTGGCTAATCATCGAGGTGAATTGATGAGGTTTTTTTATCCATCTACTTCAGCATTATTCATGCTGGTGTGAGATGGATCTTGGTGATTTGAGTGAGAAGATGATGTGCTAGGGGAATAAAAAATTTAATTAATTGCACGTTTTGATTGCTTTGGCTCTCTGTGAACTTGATCGATACGATGAAAATGGATCTTTTGCCCTCTTCTTTTGATACAGTTAAATAATAATCTCGAGGCGCGTAAAGAGGCGTCTAGGTGTATAAACTTTTCTTGTATTGTCCGTCTCTATGCTATATATAGTGTAGGTATATGTGGATAAATAATCATAATAAATAAACTTGTAACTCCATCAATCAAAGACCTGACCTATACGTTTTAAAGGTTCAAAAGAAATTATCGCTTGAGTGGGGGGTTTTAATCGCCTATACCCAGAGATTTTCCTTCTTCATTTCTTCACAATCGAGAGACTTTTGAATAATGTTCGATTTATCTTTGTTGTCTTTGGTTTATTTGATTTTTTTTCTGCTTGATATTACTTTGTAAGCCAAGTCTTCATCTGCGCATTTTTTTTTTTAATAAAGATTGCCAAAATAATTTTATAAATGACAGCGAAGGAATTCTCTTGCAGCCCTTAATTCTAAGATTTTTTCTCTCTTAAACTCCTGCACGAAACAATTCATAATCGTGAGCTTCAAGCATAATTGTCGATTGATTGGTAAATATTCAAAGAGGGGAAAAAGAGTTTTATACGTGAGGCAGAGAGAAGCATTAAAAATCTTCTGTTCGGCAATATTGCGTGATTTTGGGAACCGAATTACACATTTTTTACGCCTATTTGCCGTGAATACTTTGTACCACCGCATCTTCATCACCAAATCTGGCTTCTTCTCTCTCCAACGTTCTTCTCCTTCCAATATATATGTAGGTACATCGTCTCTTTAATGCACGTGCATTATTTTTATATGGACTTTTTTTCCTGGCGTAAATTTCAAACTCTCATGACTGGGACTGATTGTCCCGCGATACCTTTTATTGTATAATTTTCTCCATCTGTATTTGTATGTGGCTATATAGAATTTTATTTAAATTGTTCGAAAAATTTTAATTTGTGGCCAAAGGCAAATTTTCTTGGGTTGTTTTTCACCATGGTGTGCAGCTCCTGTGCAGTTTTGCTCTTCACTCTCTCAGTGGAATGCATCCGCATGTGCATGCACCGGCCTCCATCATCCAATATAATGATGAATATATATTGAGAACGATGAAAAAATATGTATAAATATTATTGGTTCAGTGGAATAATAATCATTATAATATCAATGGTATTGAGAGCTTCTGGTGTTTTATATTCCATTGTGCTTTGCCTGTCTGATGGAGCGAATAACAGTCAAAAGAATAAGTTGCATGCATCTCAGCGGTGCAATTTTCTCAAATAATAATCACTCATATAAAACACTTTAGAATTTCCTTTTATATCCACTTATCCATCATCTTGCCAGGGCTACAGAGAAGATTTTTGCTATTTTCACAATTTCTGCCCTCTTCGGTGAATTTAAAAGGTCCCCTTTCCCTCCCAAGCAGTTTATTTTAAATGATAGAATTTATCAAATGTAATTGGCTCTGAGCAAAATATGGGATTGTACATTATGCTTGGCACCATTGTGAGAAAAGGTGCAATGATTTCAATACAAGATCCATTTTTATAGCTCTCATTTTAAGACCTGTGAGAGCTATAATATTACTTTTTATAATTTCCGTTTATTCACAGAAGCTCTATTACTTCTATAAACTTTATTATCCTTTCGATATATATTTATTTTTATTTTAATAGAAAACTTGCATAAAAAACAGAAACTTCCGTATAATATTTTATAGCAGCTTTGTGTCTTGGCTAAGAAAATTATTATAGATAATTTGAAAAAGACATTTTCAAACTTTCTAGTAATAAAATTACCAAATGTGCTGGCAATGATTTAATTACCTAAACTCACAGCAAATTTTAATTATATTTAGTGAAACTTTTTGCCAGCTTTATTATTTGGCAATGGAGCTTGCCAAAGAGGGTCACATATATTTTTTTTTATGATAAATAACCCATATCAAAAAGGCGTGTTGAATGTTTTTTTTTCATTCTATAATTTATATATTTCTCCACCTTGCGTATTTTTATGCTATATGATGGAAGAAAGAAGGTGATAGCAAATAAAATAGCAATAGAAGCAAACTCAAAACGCCCGTATCATAAAAAAATATAAATGCACAACTTTTATAATACCGCACCTGAAAAATTTCATTAACAGCCCAACAATAACACTCGAACAATTTAATACTCTCTGCTGGCAATATTTTAATGTGGCATTGTCCATTAGAGGAGTCAAAAGAAGTATTTTTAGGTGCAGTGTATGCGGCAAGGGCGGTCGGGGGGAAATGTGAAAAAATAAAATTAAAATTTTTGCGGAAATAGGTTACCACAAAATGAATAATTTATCTCTCTATTAACCTACAAAAGTGAGGTGATAGATAAAAAAGGTGAGAGCATATTGCTCATCTTCATTTCTCTCACTCTCGTGAAATATAAAAGAAGCCAAAACATTTGGTTGGAGGGATAAAAAAAGGTGAGAGATTGAGAAGATATTGCCACTCGTTTGATGCTGTGTGTAGTAATGCCAGTGTCTATGTTGAAAAACATAGTGGAATAAAATGTTGGATCCCTCCTCGAAAAGCATCAGCACGTGTATCAAGTCAACAATCCATTGTTGAACCCATTGTGAGTGGCTCAACAAAGACCTATTTGAGACCCCGATCAGCAAGACTAACACACGGTTTCTCTCATTGTTGCTTACCCATAGAAATTTTTCCAATACATGTTTGCTATATATCGGCAAATAAACACAACATAAAACCCCCGTGTGATTGTCGATCAAGGGCTGCACCCTCCCTTTTTATTTAAATGCTTGTTACCAAAAACCATAATGTCCTGGTATGTCCTCCTCTTCATCTTTCTAAAATATACAAGTTAATTTATTCATTTTCCCAATAATCATCATGGACATGATAGAAATTAATAACAATTTCCCCCTCGTTGGTATTTTGGCTCTCACCCCTCGTACACAATAGAAATTTTCTGGCCCTCATTGAGAGTGTTAAAAATGTTATTCACTTCGACACCCCTTGATAATATAATTAGGTTGTTCTCTTTCTTGTGGTTGTTTGCTTTTTTAGACAATAAATATTTTACGGATTTATACACAGAGGGGAAAGTTCTTGACAAAATATTTTCACCCTTGAATTAATCTTATGGGAATTCCTTTGTATTTTGTGACAATATTTTCTTTTTAGGAATTTTATATGGGGAAAATTTCTTTCTTTTTTTCCCATTGATAATTTCTTTCCTTAATCTCTCACACTCTTTTTTTCATCTCGTTGGAAACTCTATGGTTTTTGAGAAGGATAATATCTATATAGATAGGTATTCAAAGAAAACCGCCCTTATGGGAAAGTTTTATAGATTATATAGCTGAATAGTTAATCACTATCCAGTTAAGATTCCCAGTGTACTAATTTAACTAAAAATGTATTAGGAATTAGAGCCTGGAAACAAAAATTTAAGATAAATATTAAAGGAAAATTATTGAACAGTTTGAAAGGAATTTTTCCAATTTATGTAGATTCTGCTAAAGCTGTAAAAAAATATAAGTAGACCCAAATCCCATTAGCGCTGGCGCTCCACGAGTATCTCCAAAATATTTATCCAAATATTTGGTATCACGTGTATGGGGCATATAATTGCTTAAGCTTTGCCTTTTCAATTTATTCCAATACATTATATTCTTAAGCAACGATAATGCGATATACTTTTGGATTTCCCAGCGGATTACATGCTTAATGCTATATGGTTCATTTTATCTTCTCACACAAGCTTCAACAACGATAAAAAAACTAAAATTGTGAGCTGATGAGATAGCCCCAGTATGCCCATGATTTGTTACTCAACAGTTCTCAATCTTTTATATCTCAAAACAAACCGCCACAGTCGGCAATCTCACCCAGCTCATCGGGATGGATTAATATAAAAGTCTTATGAGTGAAAAGTTAAAATTAATTGGAGCATCATTAATTACTAATGAGTGGATTGATGTTGAAGAGAAAAATTATGTGAAATAAGCAGTTAATTTTATCGACTTAGCAAGTCCGTATGGGATAATTAGCGTGTTCCATTTCATTTTATTGTTAGGGATTTTGATACGAAAATAGAATTTTACACATCATCAAATCAATAATGTACGCGGCATTCTTCACCACCCAACACTTTTCAATTCCCTTTTGGATTTTTCTCTCACTCACATATGCCTTTGCATTAGAAAATTACACGAAGAATAGCGTGGTGCAATTAACAAGAAAAATCACTCTAGAAAAATTTATGTGCCGATAAATTCCTAAAGCTCATTATTAACCAATAAATTTACCAACATCTTTAATAATAATTTCTAATACCTTTTTCCCTCCTCTCTCGTACATTACATACATATATCCCTTTCATTATTCTGTAGCATTACACACGGTATTAACATGCATAATTTCTCAAATATAATATTCGCCTTATAGATGATGGTGATGCTGTCTCTTGTGTACAATTTAACTCTTTTCATTTGCCCATTGTGTGTACTGATGTGTGTGCAAGAGGGTATTTAAAATTAAGCAAGAGAGATGGAAGAGAGAATTAATTTATAAAATGCCATAATGATGAAATTCTCTCCTCCATATAACCAGATTGATTAGTTAGTGGAGGAGGGAGAGATGCCCATCATAGTCTATGGATTTGTGATGTGGAATAAGTTGAAGAAAAAAAAAGAAGTTATTTACAATTTATAATATTATAATTTAGTTGCACACACATCCTCCATTCCTAACCATTTGAATTACTACAATTGCCATAGAGAGACGTTTTGAGATAGAAATTCGTATATTAACATCTTCAACCTGCGCGATCGTTGTGTACCAGCCTCACATATATGAGAGATTGAGTAAGAAAGGAGATTCATTTATCATTTAAGAGTTGAGACGATTAAAATCTAGAAAATACGTTAACATTCATGCCTCACGATTAATTACACCGACCAACTCATATTATCAAGTGATTGCTATTGTGTATTATGGGGATATGTTTTTTCATGGAAAACATTGCTGCCTTTCCTACATATAACAAAATATTCATAATACATCTCACTGGATAAATTGGCGGCGTGAAATTACAATTTACCTCCCATTCTCTATTATAACTTGTGAGCATTACTTATTTTCAATTTTATGTGTCTTTAATTGCTTACGCAATGATTTTTCTTGCACTTGTCCTATCAATCTTTCTTTATTATTTATTCTTTAAGATATTATTCAATTATTTTATTTTTATCTTTTGTAGCTTTATTATTGGGGAGAATTTATGGGAGAAATCTAAAAGAATTTATAAAAAATTTCAGTAAAATTATTTGGACTTATTCTATCAATTAAATTTACACACTAGATGGCACACCGAACTCTTGGCCCCCTTGCGGAATATTGTAAACTTTTTATTTACATATTTTGACACAAAATATTGTGTTGAAAAATTTGTAACCACGCTGGTAAAAGTAATCATATAAAAAGGCAAAAGTTCAGCATATGATTCTTGCATTATGTGCAAAGTAGCAGCATCAATCTAATAATTATCACTCATTAAATTATGACTCGAGGAATTTTCCAAATGCAAAATACATGAAGAAATATGTTGCTGGACTGTAATTTGCAAATCTCTATGAAATGAAGAAATTAACAATCATGCATACGGAACAATTTGGAAATAGCTCTCGGTAAACACTAATTAATTGCAGGAAATTTTTCTAATTTCCAACGAAATGGGAAATACCTGAAATGTATATTGGCTATTTAACATTTCTTCATGGTGACAAATTAAAAATTCTACATAACAAATTTCAGCAATGGAAAATTTTATTTTTATTTTGACTTTTAAATCATAAGATAGACGAAGTTTTTTTTGTTGATTGTATGACTATTGTAATGAAAATAATAAGGAATTTAATTCAGTGAGCTGTGTGTAGAAGAGGAAGAAGTCAGACGAGGTTAAAGTGATGGGCTATGGAGACCTCTTTTCTTTTCATATGTCAATGAGAAGTCGAGGGAGGTCGGTTTGGGTTAAGTTAAAACATCAATTTGTGTATTTGTTCTCCTCCCCTGGCGCTCATTTTATTGTTATTATTCTCCCGGCTTGTATATAGCACACAACACCCATGGATTTTTCGTGGTTTATATCAGATGAAGAGAAGCCAAAAAAAAAAGAAGAAAGATATGTTATTGAGTATTTATTTTCTGCGATGGTTTGGCGGGCAAAAGATGGTGCATAAAGGGAATTATTGGGCATATCGAGAGTCAATTGCAAATGAGGGAACAATAAAAATCGCCACCAGCAGAAGTGTCTGGCGATGGGCAGAAAAGCTGCCTGGGCATGGATGTTCCTTTGGTGGATGTATTAAACATCCAATGTGTGGTACAAGCTGCAGGGATAATTGAACACGCAAACCCCTTAAATGATGACGATGATGGTGATGCGATGGATGCCAATCATTATTTAAATTGGGACTAGTGGCTATAATATTTTCGCATATATAGTACATTTTTTTCTCTCTCAATTGCTGAATTCTTCTCTGGCATCGATCGAGAGAATCACAATATTTTTTCTTCACGTTTTTGGGAAGCTTCAAAACATGACAATATATGATTTTTTTGTTTAATCATCAAATTCGACACACGTTTCCTTCAATTATTTAATTATCTCTTCCCATCTCTTCTTTCATTGCAGTTGTACGAGATCAATGATGATCCCAAACGAAAAGAATTTCTCGATGATCTATTTTCATTCATGCAAAAACGAGGTGAGTTCATTAACGAATTTATACAAAGTAATTCCATCTGGGTTGGAGGGAACTACTGGGAAATCGCCGTGAGATTGACCACAAAGTTAAATTATCGAGAAATGTGTGCGGTTCATCTCCGTGTGGGCAATGAAATTGCGAACAGAAATTTCCTTTCATCAATTTGAAGTTTATAGGTTCATTTCTTATGCCGCACTATTGTGTACCCATTGTTCACTTGACCACCATTTAATATTAAAATCAGCTTTTATTTGGAAGTCAGAATAAATTTAATAAATATTGAATTTTTTTGGAGTAGAACTGCGGTGGCAAAATAAATGAGAAATGATTGAGGTTGACTTTGAGGAAAAGAAATTTTTGCACAGGGTTGCAAATTGCAAAATTGTTTATTTAGATTAAAAAGCAATGAAAAGATTGAGATTGCTGAATTTTCTCTATTTCTGACATTTTTTAACTTAACTTTTAGCTAAAAGAAAGTTCTTAGAACCGTGAAAAATACATTAAAAGTATCTCCATAGCAGTCTAAATCTTCAAAATACTAATCGCTTTCTTCAGGCTTAAGGTTTACTTAAAAATTGCACCAATAAATTCTTTATTTTATTTAAATTTTCCTGCAAAATATTCTTCCTAATTATGAGATTCAATTATATTTAGTTTAATGAATCCAATAAAACTTTTTGTCTTTACAAATTCTCCGATGAGTCGAAGATCATCAAATAACTCGAATAAGGACATTAAAAATTCGATTCATCTCATTTCATACAATGCATAAAAATAAAATGTTCCTTATAAACTTTTTTACGTGCATAAGAAAATGATGAAAGGAAGGAAACCTTGAAAGCGGAATTGTATATTCATTTAAAAATCGTTTTTTGATTCGGGTAAAAAAGGTCCATAAATTGAGCATCAAAAATCAGGAGAAACTCTCTGCGTGCGCTTTTAAGGTGCGAGAGACGACGATGGTTCGATTGGGGGCTTTTTGCATAATATGCATGCCATTCTGATCCAAATAACGAAAATCGTATTAACGCTGATCATTTAATTGTTCTTCTCAGAAATTTTTAGTGTATTTTTTTTGTTATGTGGTATTTTCATTAACATCCCCGGCTATTTGCCTCTCTGTCTCACACACAGACCGACCTTTTTGTTTATAATCGCGGATGTGAGAGAGGGCGAACGTTTTCTCCCGCGTTTTAACATTGCGGCCCACCAGAAAGCTATAAAATCCTTCAGCAAATGATTTATTGATGTCGGGGAGTATCAAAATCGATTATAGTCCTTTTGATTGTATTGCGGTGATTTTTTTCCACGGAGCATATGCGCGTTTTTTTGCGCGTCTTCATTTCATTCATTTGGATTTGATTAATTTTTCCCCCGTCTCTGAATGAGGGGCATAAAACACAGGAAAGAAGAATAAATTTTTGAAATATAAAAATTCAAGCATCTTTGATTTTTATTTTTTTGTACCAAAAGTTTTTTTCTTTCAAAGGGGAGAATCTCTATATATTCTTCGAAATCTCTTGATGCATTTATGCCCTCCTCCCTATAGTTTTATTCTCCCCATGATTAATTGCAGTAAAATATTTTACAACACTTTTTTCGCATATATTTCACAAATGAAGCAAAAGGGAGATGAATTTGATTTTTTTTTGACCGGATGGATCTTCCTGTGGAAATCGGCTTTAATCAAGGAGATATAGAACTTTTTATAAGATGAAAAAAATTCTTTCTGAAATGAATTTATTCTTCACAATATCCATTGAATTTATTAGAAATTCAGTGAAAAGTCTTTTGGTGTTTTTCCACACGATGGTGTGATAGTTGCTGAGTCGATTTCCCACCTCTTTCAATACAATCCTTCCAACCCTCGTTCAAACCGATCAACTCACCCTGATGGGTTGGTTTTTTTTTGTTCTACTTTCCTTGGAGGGAGCAGGAAGAAGTTGAAATGCAACTCGATGAGCAGATTAAACGAAGAGAAACCCCATCTTGATTGACATTATTACAAATAACTCAACAAATTCCCTCCATTCTACCCGGGATGATGCATGACCTGGCGAAAATTTTCATCTCTGTGAGTTTTATCACGTCGTTTTTAGCATCTCGTTCACAAACTCCTCTCTCATTTTATTCTCACACACATACCACCCCTTTGGGTGGTTGGTGGAAATTTCAAACTTACAATTTGATGAGAAATCTGGTGATTAATGATTGTTTGATTTCAATTAATTACTTCTCAATGCTTCCTCAACAACAGTGAATAATTTGGTATTGAATTCTCCATAAAATTCCATTTGGCTTCCCTTGTTTAGGCTCGTCGTGTGAGGAGTAGTTTGTGAAAAAAAGTGGGCAGCTGGACCCAACTGGATGATTTAAAGGTTCAAATTGAGAAACTCTTATTGCGCTGTTTGTGGGGGGAAGAGAAGACGAAGATAAATGAGAAAAAGCGTCATATCAAAAGACTGTGAGGAAAATTTTCAAAGGAAAACGCCGATTATTTTTCTTGTGATCCCCACCATTCTCAAAACTACATTTAATTGTTCTCTTGATAGATCGTTTTCATCGGGAAAGCTCGCTCAATTATTTTTGTACGTAGGAGGAATATTGTGATTAATTGAATGTAATTTTTAGTTTTTTGGGCCTTTGGTTATGTTGAATTTCTGCAAAAGTTAATTTAAGAAAAAAAGGAAATCTCTATTTGATTTTCATATCAATGGTTTTTTTTCTGATCTTCATCAGGTCATGAAATTTATTGGAAAATCTAGATTTTTTCTTTAATTTTCTTAACTCCTAATAATTAATTCTTTAATTTCTCTTCAAGGAAAGTCAGAAAAAATATCCTAATTAATCATCTAATGAAGCATTTTTGCAAAATCAAGCACACAGCAAAGTCTTTCAAAGCCAACATTCCCGGATATTTCATCTTACAATCGTTTCTCTCTCTCTCGAAATTTACAACATCGAAAGCCAATTTGAGACTTTTCCCATCTCAATCACTCCTCCCCCACCCACCCCTCAAAGCCAGCTTTGAAATTCAAGATGGCAAACAATGTTGTGTACAAGATGAGTTTACTACTCCAAAGTCAATCAAATAAGAATTATATAGCACCCATTGGTCAACTTTGGAGACTTATTCCGTTGGGGATCATTGGAATCTCAAATGCGTTCTGAACACGTACGAAATGTGAATAAATTATCGCCTTTTGTTTGCAACATTGTATTCACAGCATATTACATGCTATATTTTCCACAAATCAAGGGAAGACTAAAGATGGAATGAGAAGAGCTCGCATCTCCATCTTGGAAAATATTGTACATAGCGAATATTTCATTTTATTATTCAAACTGTAATCTCTATTGACGCATGTAATTTTCCAATATTCCATTGGAAAATATTTATGCTCAAGGCAGGGAATAACCAAAAGACTAATTCTATGCGTATTTTTTGCCTATAAAATGTAGATCAGGTGTGATTGGAAATATTTCGCGGGCAAGTGTTTGGAAATATGTGATGAAAAGATATTGCGGAGAAATTTTTCACTATCAATCTGTATGATCAGAAGGCACATTATGGTGTGATTAATCGATCTCCCAAATTGACTATGAGTTTTCTCAGCATGAGTCAAGTTGAATTTATCATTTATATTATTCGTGGTGGTTGTTTAAAATAGAAGTGGGGCATTTTGAAATATAAAAATATATAAATTCAATTCAAAATGAAAAGGAAAAAAATATAATAAAATGCCGTGCAGTGTGAAAATGTAAAGTATCCATGAAATATTGGATACATTTTCACACCCTCATTTGACGCTATTGATAAAAAATAGCTTAAAAATCCATTAAACTCGTACAGAAGAGTGTGCAAAATTCATGGCAATAGTTTTAATGTAATTTCTATGGAAGTTGATAAAAAAGAGTTTGTACGCGCGCGAAGAACGTGAGTAAGGAAAGGACGTGGAAAAGGGCATCAAAATATCAATACGCATAGAAGTTATACATTATGTAGATATATAATGTGTAGCATTAACACCCTATAGGAGAGAGAAAAAGAGAGAGAGACACTTTATCTGAATTCCGGGAAAAAGATGTGTGTTTGTGCCAGGAACTATTTGCAATCTTTACGATTATGCACTTAATGGTTGTAAATTGCAATGTTTTTCGTGTCAGCTTGAATTAATGATGAAATTGGCAAACATAAACCAAAAAGCAAAATACACCATAGGGTCCCATTTTGAGGCTGAAAACTCACATCTTCTCGCGCACGATAAGGTTGCCATCATAATTTCGCTAAAATTAGTTCATTTATTTGACAATTATGGCACATAAAATGTAACCAATTTACACAGCGGGAGCCCAAAAGTCACAAAATGTATGGGGAGTGAGCACGATATGCGCGGGTTTTTGTTTTTTTAGTTTTGGAGCTATTAGACCCCTTTTGCGCTTAACTTCGAGGGATCTTGCGTAATTCCCAGAATTCAATTGGTCACTTTTATTATGTGACTTCGCGCCTCGTCCAATGATGATTCGAGCACCATATCGTGGTGGTAATGGTGAAGAAAAAGGAAGATTCTCAAACCATAAATTACTTCCATTTGCATATAAACAGAAAAGCATGAAGGAATATGCGAAATACAGGGTTAGTCGGGAGATTTGCAAAAGGAAAATTCTATGTAAAACGTATTAAATGAAAAAGCAATTTTGGGTTTATATTTTCTTATTGTTTGTTTCTTATTTAGATTTTTTTTCTTATTTCAATTTTAATATATTTTTAATATAAAAAAAAAGACTTAGCAAATGGATAAAATGAAAATACATTCTTGGAATCTTGTAGGCCTGATGTAGGGGTCAAAATTTATTTATTTATTTTAAGTAGGTACTACGATTTAAAAATGAATCAACAATCATATGTGTTTTGCAGACTCTTCAAAACTCAAATTGTTCTGCAAAAATACATAATTCAATGTCAAACGATTCAAAGCAGCATAATACAATTTCAATGAGCAAATCTTATGAGTGTCCCTGCATTTATGCTTCCCCATATTTTCTGAATTGTAGGAGGAGGTAAATGATGGAAATCTCATGAGTGAGAAAGAAATAGATGGGATTTTAAGATGTTACTAAATAGGAGTGTGAGTACATCTTAAGTATTCTCTCATTGAACGAACCATACAAGAATATAAAAGGCGCGAGAGATGGCGAGAAGCATCAACATGAAAATATTATTTTAAGATCAAAAGGGTGCCGATTTTTTTAATGGTCGACATTTAATTGTTTTTCCACAGAAATCTCACACCAAACACAATTTATTCCAAAAGATTAAATAAACTGCAAATATGCATACGAATGACTCCTTTTTCGTCTTCTCCCTCTCCACATAATGCTGATTTTTAACACAAATTTTTTCACGCATACAAAATTGTATTACATTTTTGTGGCAATTGCTGGAAGAAAAGATGTCTTCTTCTCTCCGATTGCATGTACCTAATTTAGTGGTAAAACTACTATAAATTAATATTGTTATTAATGTCATTCATTTCGTTGCTGTTACATCTGGATATTCGGTTTGTCATTGAGCTAACGAATTCTTCTTGCGATCTAAATATTCATGCACAACTGCGCGCAATACTCTGTTGCATGGCAAGAGCATTTGGATGCAAAAAAGAAGGAAAATGAAGGAATATGCCAGGAAATTAAAGAAATTAATATAAATGATGAGGATGTGGTGTATGATTTTAATAACATTTTGATGTGAATTGTATCCGGAGTTGGGATAATATCAAAATGATGTCGCAAAGGAAGTTTCTATAATAAATTTCTGTGATATTCTTGCATTTTAATATCGCGTATTAAATGTCACGCGATTGAAAAATGAGAAGATTTTAGGGGGATCATTAACTTTTGAAATGCATACAAGCTTTTAAAGATTTCTTATATGTGCATTTTATAGCTTGATGCTGCTTATAAATAAATTTATTGGAGGATTGAGATTTTGACTTCTGTTTGCTATATATTTTGATTTTGAAAATTTATTAACGAGGTCTTTGAAAGACTGGACGAAACATTTTGCCTTAAAATTTAAATTTAAAATATTGAGGCAATAATTTTGTTTCCTTATGGTGCTATGCAGGAAAAGAATGTCAAGAAAGAATGATCATGACATTTTTTCCTGACATTTTTTTTCATTCCATCTCACTCCCACTAATGTATTTTCCTATCTTTCGTCTTTCTCCCACGCATGTTGACGACATTTTTTTTTCATGGCATGCTTTTTTTCTTGCGCACAACATGTTTTTATTTCCTTGAATTTTCTCAACATTTGGGGGTATTTTCCCCAAAGAAAAGTGGAAAATGCTTAGCTAAAGAGCCTACAGTGCCAGGAAAACAGTGAAAAATGGAAATTTACGGTCATTTATCGGCCAAATATGTGAAAATGTGCGAAGTGAAAAATCAAAACATTCTTTCCCTGACCAATTTTTACGGGATATTTTTCTGTATTTTCACGACACAAATCACTTCCTGCAGGTTTTTTGGACCTTCCCACAGGTCATCTGCAACACGGAAGGTCTGTGTGGGGTCAATGAATTGTCTCCTGGATCGTACAAGAAACTCCTGAACACGGAAAAACTGGTCCGGGAGTGAATGTTTTGCTGTCGAACTTCACTGTTTTCACATATTTTGCCGATAAATACCCGTGATTTTCCACTTTTCACACTTTCAGATACACTAAGAACACTTCCACAAGCCGTTTTTCACTTTTCCCGAGATAAAATATCACAATTTACAGAGAAAATTGCAGAAAACTAACAAACACGTTGACTTCACAAGAGCTGGAAAAAGAATGTCAGAAAAAAACATCTTCCTGCGACATTCTTTTTCAAGCTCTTGCGAAGTTAACACGTTTCATAGTTTTCTGCAATTTTCTCTGTAAATTGTGATATTTTAGCTCGGGAAAAGTGAAAAGCGACTTGTGGAAGTGTTCTAAGTGCCTGTGAAAGTGTGAAAAGTGGAAAATCGTGGGTATTTATCGGCCAAATATGTAAGTGAAAACAGTGAAGATCGACAGCAAAACATTCACTCCCGGACAAAGTTTTTTCCGCGTTCAGGTGGGATTCCACCACCCAGGAAGCATTTCCCTGACCCCAGGCCGACCTTCCCTATGCAGATGACCTGTAGGAAGATACAAAAAGCCCGCAAGAAGTGATTTGTGTGGTCAAAATCTAGAAAAGAATCCCGTAAAAATTGGTCAGGGAAAGAATGTTTTGATTTTTCACTTCGCGCATTTTCACATATTTGGCCGCTAAATGACCGTAAATTTCCATTTTCCACTGTTTTCCTGGCACTGTGGGCTCTTTAGCTAAGCATTTTCCACTTTTCTTTGGGGAAAATACCCCCAAATGTTGAGAAAATTCAAGGAAATAAAAAAAAAACATGTTGTGCGCAAGAAAAAAAGCATGCCACGAAAAAAGATGTCAGAAACATGCGTGAGAAAAAGACGAAAGATAGGAAAATACATTAGTGGGAGTGAGATAGAATGACAAAAAATGTCAGGAAAAAATGTCATGATCATTTTTTCTTGACATTCTTTTCCTGCATAGCACCATTAAAAATTTATTTAAAAAAAAAGCAAATTCTTTAAACAAATTCTTGAATAATAAATATTAAGGATGAAAAGAATCTCTCTGAGACTTTTCAAAAATCATTCTAAATCAGATCTAACATAAAGAATATCAGTCTGACCTCCTATATAGAATCCTATGTAAGTATATATGAGGTTAACACCCATGAATTGTGGTGAAAAATGTGCCGAAGAAATTGATGGGATTTTATAAATTTTCCCCCACATAAGTTATCTTTTCTGCGAATGTCACGAAATTGAAAGCAATATGCGAGTGACCGAGACCACAACAAAATATTAAAAAATATGATCAATGGGACAGACACCCAGATGTACGTGTGAATTCCGAAAAGGAGGAACCATCACAATGTGGAAGCTCCACATTTTCGTGATGCTGCCGCCGTCCCATATGCTCAAATTTCACGTGAGCGTGATTTATGAAAAATTTGACAATATTTTGAAAGTGATAACTCAATTTTCATATTTCAAATACTATAAATAATATTTTGAGATTCAACAACGGTAATTACAAGATCACTTCTTCTTTCAGACCTCTGGTCCATGGGCAATTTATTTTAATTTTATTTATGGTTAACATTCAGATTTGGTCTTTTTTTCTTCCTAACTGAGAGTTTTTCCTCTGCAGATTGTTTTTTTCTCGACTTTTTCATTTCTTTCTTGCATGACTTTTTGACAATGTGGTGTGTTGCACCACTTGAAGGTGATTTGAATCGTTGGGTTTCGATAGTGCCTTGTTGAGTTGAAAAAATCTATTAATAAATAATGTGAATATGATAAATTACTCTTGTATTTCAGCGCATAAGCGCTTATGTTGTTATAGAAAATAAAATCATTTGAGTGAGTGCGAGAAAAGAGTTGTGAGACTCAATGTGAAAATTAAGATCATCTCGTAGCCAAATTATAGTTCCTCCAATTTTTTTTTCTCTCATGATTGCATTGGTTTTGGAATTGGTTTTTCTTCAGTCAAGTGTTTAAAGAAGGCAACCATAGTCTTCTTTTTTTGCCCATCACATTCGGCGTGCGATGTGAGAATCTCTGCTAATGGTGATTTTTCCTCTCACTGATCGCGCGTGTCTGATGCTGATGACTCCAATGTGCCTTAAATATTTATTTATATATTTATAAATTTCCAAAAGACAATATTTAAGTGTGTGCCTATTAGTGTGTGAGAATAGAAGGAATGAGTTAGACTCCATCGTCTTCTATGTACATATGCGTAGTACATAGTACATTATGTACTATATGTCTTTCGACTATATTTTCTTCAAATGTTTTCTCGACGGAGTTTTCTCTGTCATGCGGGAGGATGGGTCTGAGAAAGTTAAGCAGAAAAAAAAGTATCCACACTTCATAAATTTACATCTTCGCACTCTATTTACCATAATACATCACAAATACATTAATAGGTTGTGTTCTTGTTGAATTTATGGCACATTTTTAATGTTGTACCAGTTAGTGTGGCAATTATCTCCTACCTGAAGATAAATCCACTTTTAATAGTTCTAACAAATAAAATTGTGTGTTGGAAAACTCTTCTGTTTCTCATCCACTTCTATTTTCCTCAATGTCTTCCACGATGATGGTGTTGGAAGACATTGCGGCGGCGGGGGGGAAATGAGAAAACTATAAAGTGTTTTCCCAGAGCTATTGCCAACATTTTCACGGCTATGATTTGCTCCTATAGGAATAATGTGCATTAAGCTCTTGGCATACATTCATTTTTAAAAGGTCACAGATATTGCAAATTAGGTGGGAAAATTTCTTTGAATGTTTTTCTGCCGATATTAGTTTGTTTGAAGATATTTTTAAAAGAAGAAAATCTAATATTAATTTATGAGAATTGCCTGTTGAAAATAATAATTTTTAACGTTTTATTGAATGTAGAAAAATATCCTTTTTAATAATATTTTAGAACTGTCTTAAAACAATTTATTTATAAAGAGATTATATAAAATTAAGGGCTATTATTGTGTTAAAAATCTATTCTTTTCATTTCTTACAATTCTTTAGTAAAAAGATTATTAATATTCAATGAAAAATTTTAAAGGGATTTTAATAGTTTGTTTCATTTCTTTAATCGTGTTTTTGAAGGAAAAAAAAAACTTTTCCAGGCCTCTTTAAAAACCTTTCTGATTGTTTCATGGAAGAACTAATCCTTTGTGTTTCCTTAATGAGGCTACAATAATTTTTAACTTAGAAGAAAAGTAAAGATTTTTAACAGAATCAATCCCTAAATTGAAAAATCTAAACAAAATCATGCTTTCGCAAACCTAAGAATCCTTCCACCCAAAAGTCAATAATGTTTTGGCAAGAAATCCCTGATGATGAACATGAATGGGTGCGGGGTTTTGGGAAAATGAATGTACGAGAGGAAAATTTGTGACTTGAGGATGAAATCTAAGAATGATGGAGGAGACGGAGAATGTGGCGAAGGAGAAGAATGAATATAAGTTCTAAATATATTTGATATGTCAATCAAATGTCTTTGAGTTTAAAATATCACACATCAAGTCGCATGCGGTGGCAAAGATGCCTCATGCCAAATCATCGTCTTTCTCCCCTTATACCCAAATAATTTGTGTTGATGATGACAAAAATATAATTAATATCTCGCGGTGGGAAATTGCGTATTTTCCACAAATTAATTATACTTTGAGGGATGTTTGAAAAATGATTGAGTGGAAAAACGATGAATATTTTCGAGAAAGAGAAGACAAGAAGAATTTTCCATTAAGTGACACTTTGATTTTCCACAACATTAATCCACGAAGCGCATCCTTCATGCCATGAATTTTATGCAGATTTTTTTTCTCTTGATGCTCTTTTTCTTTGCTTCATTTTCACAACTTCTGTGAGGATGTAGAAAATTTTCACCCGAAAGATATGGCAGTGTAAGACGAAGAAATCTCTCATGGAGATTTCAAAAGTAACTAAACGTAAATTTATTATTAGTTTGTCATCAGATAGTAATTATTTGATGATTTACCAGCGAATACATCATGCTAACTTAATATAAAAGCTTTTTATTGAGTGTCAAGCGTATAGCCATGAAAACTTTGCATATAGATATACCCACATTCCCCTCATCATTTTATTGTTACATGTGAATTATACATAGTGATTTTAATGGTTTGAAATACTTAATTTAAATATGTCATCATACCGACCAGCACGAGGAACATCAGTGTGCAAATAATATAATGCTACGTTATTAAAATCTAAATATTGCGCTTGATGAAAAAGAGACATTTTCGCGCGAAAATAAGCAAATAATGTTTGTCGTGCAGAAAAGCGCAAAATGTGATTTGAGAATATTATTCATTAGGAAAGTACGAGACTCATCAGGAAACATTGTATGATGAGCTATAGAAGATTTAGGAGTGTGAGAGAGAGGTCGCGGGTCTGGGGAAGGGGAAATATCAATTTGGCAATCATCATCACCCAAAAATCACTCGATGGCGGGAAACTCGTCATTGGCGAGAACCTAAAATGTATTTCTTCCTGGCGATACCCGGCTTGTTGGGTGATATTATGTGACACATCGTCAATCATTTTTAACTATTTTTAATTCATTCGAAATACAATGAAGATTTGGTTTTTCATTTTGTGTGCGCCCCACACTACCCGCCAACTTCCCCCTGCCGGGGATCCAAATTGAATGTTGGAATTTATTTAAAGAACAGCGAAACATCTCAAAAGTCCTATTAATGATTTTTAGGTGACGATTGATTGACGAAAATTCTATTTATTGATTTCATCTGCTTGAAGGAAAAATTCCCCAATATTATGTGAGACAGAATTCATCACGAGGTTTCAGGATTTTTTTCTACTTTACATTTTTGTGTGTCTCCAAGGATTAATGAAATGACAATCACATGATTTTCCGATGAGGTTTTTTTTATATTCTTGGAGTACAGAGGAAATGAATAGGATTTTTTGTTTGTTGAATGAGTTATTTGAGGTTCTTTGATTTTCTTTTGGACAGGAACATGCAAAAAATGTCATAGATTCATTTCATTTTGTTTTTCTCAATAACATAATTTTGGATGGATTCGCAAGTTTATTATTTTTTTCTTTTGGGACAAGAGGTCTAGGTTATTACCCTTGCTTTCCACGAATTAAAATCTCAATCACTGCTATGGTCTGACTTCCTCAAAATGCAATGCTAAATAATATTGAAAGAAAATGCAGTTAATGAAGAAATTCCGTACATGTTGAAATTTAATTCGTTTCCAAGACAAACATATGTTAGACATCGAATGTCACTCAAAATCACCCGAAAATAGCATTTAAAATTATATATATGTACAATAAAGATGCCTTGGGGAATACAATGAGAAACAAAATTTAAATTTTCACAAGATATATGTATATAATAGAGATAGCATAGCGAGGGAAATAAAGTGATTCACATTGAAATGCATTAAGATGATTTCCATTAGGCAAAATGTATGTATGTGCGCTGCAACATGCAAATTTTGCAAAAATCCTTTAGCCATACATATGTTTTATTTCTATAAATGTCTCGCGAATTTATTGCATATTTGGCCCACAACATACCATGGGGCAAGTGGGTAAAAAAGAGATGAAGGAAAAAAGGGAAACACCTCCGCGCCCGGGTTTGTGATTTAAAATTTATGTTCAATAATAAATTATAGCGTGGAAACCAATTAAATGCAAATTAATTGATATTGCCTCCTATTATCAGTAACTGACGATCGTACATTTTCGTTTATAATGATTTCTGACATACACTCCCTACCCCGCAACATGCTGGGTAAATGGTGCATAAAGGGAGACTTGCTGTGAATAAAATCGCGATAATAAATCCATGAAATGATTGCCTTCATTGATTCCAATTTTCAATCGATTTCCTCCACTTCCACACCAACTTATACAGCAACACTTGTGGTGCGAGAAGAACGTGTGGCTGACCAAATTGCCTTCAATTCGATTAATCTTTCATTAATTCCCTTTTCGTCGTTTGGGTTTTTCGTGTTGCACCTTTTCTGATTTGTGACTTTCAATTTGGTTCAATTTACAAATTCATACCCCCAGTTCTCACACTCTACGTATGGGTTACATCGTCGCAATACTCCGTAGAGAGAGATCCCGAATTCTCAGGTGTCCGCCTCGTGCTTGTGGGGCGGTATTCCTTTTCTTGTGTTCTTGAGCGAAACGTACAAAAAAAAGCGAAGATGAGTGTATATATTGCAAATTTATTACTAATTGAAATTATTTACCGAGTCGTTAGTCTTTCTCGGGGAGCCACACATTTCGGCACCGATCGAACAACAAATAAGAGATTATCGGAAATTGGGTGCTCAATATTGAAACATTTTGCCATGATCGGCATCTTTAGTTCAGAGCTCCATACGACTGCGGATACGCCAAAGTGGAGAGATTGGTTGATAGGGTTGGTTGGCTTGAAAGTTTCAATGATTCTTTAGATTAAACTGATGGGAAAGAAAGCTTTAATTGTACGCCACAAAGCTTTTGGACTCTTTCAAATCTTTTTGACTAATTTGAATAATTTGAATTTCCTCACTAATTTGAATATTCAGGAACATTAAGATTTAGCCAAGATCTAGGTAGTTTACTGACTAGAAAAATTAAGAATTGCATAATTGTGGAAATATGCTCAAAAACTTTTAAAATCTCTTTAATTTTCCGAGAACTTTATCTGAAAAATGAAAAATTCAGATTAATTTCTTTTCATTCATATTAGATCTTAAAATTTAATTATTGATCATTTACTATATCTGCCAAATAAAAAAAAACAACGAAGCTGTTTTAGTAGAACCATGGCGCGCGAAGAGGAACATGAAGCATCACCTCACACCTCAAAAATAATGTCTAAAGGGTAAATTGTAACAAGCACAAGGAATTATGTGCATGTCAAAGTCTTATGAACTCTCCTTTTATGCTGCAGATACTCAATGATGGGGTGTTCAAGTGTTAAAAATATTTATTATATCTCACAGACAAATTGTTGTATTAAAATTAAAATGTTGTGATTTGAATTTCAAATGTATAAAAGCTTAAAGTCACGTCTTCAAGGATTTTGACCATATGGATGCACTTCGTGGCGAGACATCAATGTGAGTCTTGGAAAGTGCAGCAGATGGGGTATGTTCTGGGGGCAAGGTGAAAGAGTTGAGAAATTGAAGAAGTTACATATAAAATGTAATTGGATTAAATAACAGCGCGCGTCACCCTCCTTGATACTTCTTTTTTTTTTTTGCCTTTACCTTCTATTGCACCTAAGCAATTTTACAAACAGTTCTGTCTCATGGGGGCCCACCTCCTTTATACACTAAAGCACCCATTTACGCGGGTAAAATTCCAAGAAATTGCCCTGTCATGATTCTGATATCGTGATAACGAATGTTAAAGAAAAAAAAAGTTAATATACTTTTTTTCTTCTTTTGAAATTGCTGAACTATAATGGAAATTTATGCAGTTTAAACATATAAAATTAATTTGCAATTAAAAATGCAATATATTATAAAGAAAAAGAAACATATACCTACCTGAAAGTCCAACATCTATTGCGTGACTTAAGTTGTTGCATGATTTAGTTGAGAGGGAAATATGTAACTTTTAATGGGAGATATAAAAAATTCTCTAAAAATTTCATTGTATTTTCAAAATTGAGGGAATATTTTTTTTTCATTTATGTTAGTTTTCTAACAAATTTGAAATTAAATTGAAAAAAAAATCATTAAATTATATTTTCAATGCAAATGAAGTTGCGGCTGAGTGAGAGATGGTGATAAAGTACAATTTTATGTGTTTATTTAATTGAATTTGTTTAGTCTAAATCTAAAATTGTTTTATTGCAAATTTGATTTCTTTCTTTTATTTCGAAATTCTTATTAACTCTTTCTCGTTCATTGGGTCCCAAATGTGCTATGGCCTAAATGTGAAACATTTTTTTACCGGTTTGAAATTAATTTAAAGTTTTTTTTAAAGTAAGAAGACATTTTAACTGTCCACAGTATAAATATCGCGATTAAAAGAAATGTTTCTATGATTCTTACAGACGCGAATGGATTATATTTGCTAGGTTAGATTTCCCTTAAAAAAATGCTTATTTTATGCATTTGCAAACTTATTAACGAAGGCTACTTTATACCAAATATTAAACATAAAAGGATCAATAGAGATATTAGGTCTTAGGAGCTCTAGTCTAACCTATTCAAGGCTAATCAATCTTCAGTTCTTTCGGCACATTTTCTTTAGTTTCTTGAATGATTTTCCTCAATTTTTGCAGGTAGCTAAGCCCTTGACAGATGTCTAAATCGTAATTAATTTAGAGACAGAATTATGTCTCAATACTTCATCTGTGTGATAAATTAAAGTAATCACGTTAATTGGGGACATCCTGTGTGCATAATATGCATTCGTCTGGGCACGATGAATGGAAAAGAAGAAGATTGTGTTGTAATTCAAACCGAAGAACGTGGTGCAATACATATTAATTTATTGATTTATTGATACGAAAACATATAAATGCGGATATAATAAGCCCATTTGGGTATATGATTTAATATCGCCTGGCGATGTGTCGGTTATGATTCAAGCAGACGCGTCCTAAAACCTTATAAATATTGTGGCGGCATGAAAGGGAATTAGTGTGTCGGGGTATTCGCATCAATATTATTTAAAATTTGCAATCAACACCTCACGAGTGAATTTAATATTGTATATCACTGCCAGTTTATAAAGTGGCCGATGTAGTGTGTATGTGAGTAATGCGATTTTGATCGATTTATTGATTATTAAATTTGCATATGATGCTGCTGCATGGTTATAAATATAAATACAAATGTAGAAATAAATTTTTGCTCGTCTTTCTCACATTAAAATAAGTTTTAATCCCCCATTCGACTTTGTTGTGCTCCTTTTTGCACAGACATTTAGTTTAAAATACATCTCCAAGGTATCTGCCGGATAAAATGTGATATTAAGTGATGGAATAAAATACCTACCTACATAAAACTGGGAGGAGAGGCAAGGAAAATAGAAAAAAAAAAGTTTGATGAGGGAGTGTGAGATGGGAAAACTTAACAAATTGATGCTCATCCATCACTGGCGCGGTTTGATATTGGACCATCATGCTAAGAAATGATTTCGTTTTTTTTTTCTTCACTCTCTTCCTTTCATCTGATCCAGTTTATAAGTTTTCTTCGGGTGAGATCAAAATCTCTCACGAGGCGCGCGCGTTTTGAACGACCTTTTTTCTACTCCTCATTTGCTTGTACTTTTCCCATTACGTGAATACTTTTGTATGCTCGATATTTATAAACAGACGTCGTCACTCGTCAAGTGATTACACCATATACAATTCCATTTTATGCCCATTGGATTTATTCACATAATTATTACAAATTCTACTAATTTGATTTTAATGTCTATGAGTGGGGAGAAAGTGCTTTCTTATTTTTTTTGATCATTTTGCTGTCTGTCTCGCTGATTTTAAATGATCTCACTTTATTTTATTTGGTGGGACTTTGGAGATTATATCGGCATAAATATACTAACACGTTGGGGGGGTTTATAAATGGATGAAAGCACAAGAAGTGTAAAAGAAGAAAAATCGTAAGTACTTATGAGTTGAATCAGTCGTCGTTATTCAGTCAATAAAATTCTTGTGCGACGACAAGGATTCTTTCGTTACTGCTGGTAGCACTCTCGATGACATCATTCTTCTAAATGAAACGTCTAGAGGTCTAGACTATGGCTACAGTGCTAGACATATTGGATTCTTTGTTTGGTCGCGTGTAGAATTTATCATTCTACAATCTGTTGCCTAGTGTAGAATACAAAAATGGGCGTCTTTCGGAGTTTCTGGACAAAAGTAAATCATTTCTTAAATATCCTAAATAATTTTATTTTTTTAAAGAATTTTATTAACCTTGAAAAATATATAATAATCTTCAAAATATTTCGCTGATATGGTTTGGCATTGAATTTTCGTGCTACACGTGGATAAGGTTGATAAAATGCGTGTTTATTGATAGTTGTTTGCGAATATGACAGAAATGTTGAAATATATTTCATCGCAAATATTACGCACGTCAAAACATGCAAATATTCAGTGAGAAAGAGGTGATATTTATTCCACGCGTATCTGGTTTGGGGTGGGATCTGTTGAAGGTGAAAATTCACTGGGAAAGCAAAGATTCTCATCTTATGCTATACAACATTATTTTTCCTTATTGAAAACCCGATTGAAAATTCACCAATTATATTCTTTTGACTAAACATACACGCAAAGGCATCAAAGGAGAGTGAAAAAAATTGTGATGGGGGGAAATCTAAACAAAAAATTTGTTTCTAATTTTCTTGTATATCATTCCCATCTCAAAATCTCTTATTTTTAATTTATCAGTTTCCCACCATCCAAACAGTTTTGAGGAGGAGAAAGAAGAGTATTTTCTTGGGGAGCTATTAAAGCTACATATATGTATGTGGGAGCTTTCTTTCGCGCGCTCTCTTTATACCAAGCAACACCCATCGTGATTTTTTCGTGGTGGAATGCCGTGTTGTTGTGTATCAAAAGTTTTGATAGTTTTTTAATGTGATTTATAGCAAAAATCAATCAAATTTATGCCTCCACTCCAGAGTGTGGTGTTTGTAGTCGTAATTTCTAATGTTCCGCGTGGCTTTAAGCTCAGTACGCGGTAGACTTTTCCACATTGTACATACCGATGCGATTTGATGGTACGATTGCTTCTGGCTTCACGATGGATGCGCTAGGGGATTTGATGGCTGTTGAATTGAATACAGTGCGGACGATGAGGCGTTGATTGAACTGAAAAATAACATCCCGCGCACATTGTCGATCAATAAGCAAAAAAAAGGTACTTGCTTCGAGACATTGGAATAAAATTTGTGGGTCATATTGGAATTTTCATACAGCTGGATTCACACATGGTGTGCTCAAGCATAAAATATAACTAAGAATTCCCTGGAAGAAAGATAAATTTGCCGGTTATTTTGCTTCCAAGATCCCATTGTGATTAATCAACATATCTCTATGGAGAAACATGCTATTCTCCTTTCAGAAAGATTAATGTTATCAAAATATTTAATGTGAGAAAACATTCAAAATTTCGCCCGCGGTGATAATAGCCTCTCTCACTCACTTCTCCGCAATTTCCTAATGTGTTTATGTCGAATATTCTCTCTCCTCATGTCACTCTGCTGTGTGGCAAAACTAATACACCTAGCATGTAACCTGGCATGGCATATAATACATATTTTTCTTCTTACGCTGGATAATTGCATTTGAAGTCATTTATTGTTGTTTACGCCCATACGTTGGGTTTGATTTTTTGTCAGGTCCACGAGAGAAAGATGCCTCATAGTAGTTTGATGTGAATTCCTTGGATGGTTGGGTAGTTAAGGTAGAAAGATGAGGTCGTCTATTTAAGTACATGCGCAATGAGTGACGGAACTGAGAATTATGGATTATGAATCTTGTAGATTCATATAAATAAAGCTTCATGCATAATTTTGAAATAAATTAATAAAAGGTTTTTTATTAATTTTTATAATATTTATGGTTAATTTATAAATATTTTTATTTTATAATTTTTTTTATGATAGTTCAATTGAAAAAAGAAACATATTTTTAACAGATTTTACTATTTTCCACAATCTTACTTCTTTTTTATAACAAAAGGTTCAATTAAAAAAATCTGATAACACCCAATTAAAATTTAATACAGTGCAATTTATTAATTAGGCCCCTGTGTATCATTATAATTATACATATTCTTCCCCCATTTGATTTCCCCAAAGTGATAAAGAAATGCATTGGAATTCCAGTCTAAATTGGAGCTTTGAGGAAGTGATTTCACGGATTTCACCTAGCATGGCCTCATGTGTGTAATTCTTTTGAACAATAAAAATATTTGCAAGTCGATTAACAAATTACACTGCACATTGTACATATCTATGAGTACCTATATATAATCTAATGGGACTATACGTATGTGAAGAGAATGTGCAAGAATAATAAAGTGGGGGGAAGGAGGGAAAAAGAAAATCCGCAATTATTGTTTATGAACATTAATTTCTTTAATTGCAGTTAATTCTTGGAAATCTGGATCTTATATATCTACCAATAATCAACTCGATAATTGAATTAAAATGTTGAACGTTCAGTCAAACGATGAAAAACCATGGGTTTGAATTTTCCATAAAGGTGGAGGATACATCACGAAAGCACAATTTACGCCACTTATGTGATGTTCATTGCATCTTATTATGCATTTTCAACTTTTCCTTCTTCTGCTTTTTTTCTTTTTCTTTTGCATTTTGCCCGTTTGAGAAAAGAGAAGATGAATTAAATGGTAGATTTCTCAGTGCAAATGATACGTCTCATGCAAAAACTAACGTAATTCGCACATTAGGGTGCTACATGTGATTAATGCGTCACTGATTGAGATAGAGTAGCTACGGAGTCGCACAATTATTCGGGGATCGTTGGTGTTGGTAATTGTGTGTGAGATAAAATTATAATTTGTTAAGTGTCTTGTAAGATTTAGCCAACAAGTTGGTTCACTTGTATTGGGATTTGAGATTGTTTAAAGCGACAAGAAGGGGTGGGATGAATGAAAATTTATTATTTTGTATTGAATCTGATGAAGGACTTGTTGCAATTACCTGGCAATTACTGAAAGCTTGATCGCTAAAACTTGACCAAAAGCTGAAGAAAAAAAACTTCTCTTCCCGCTTTATGATTAACCAAAGAATAAAACAAAAATGTACTGGTAAGCTGACCAAGCTTACGAGAGCTGTGTTTCTTTCAGTGTACCAATTTTGTGAGAGCAAACTAGACGCGAATTAATTCAAATACGCGCAAAGTCGGGAAAAGTTGAAAAGTCATACCCTAAGAAATCTTTAAAACGCCATATCTCGAGAACGGATCCATAGATTTTCATAAATTTTTTTTTGTTTGAAAGGTCTTGAAGTCAGCTATAACATATCGAAAAATGAAAAAAATTTATGTCGCCATTTTCGAAAAATTCGAGTTCGAAATTTTCGAAAACTTTGTTTTTGACTTTAGCGCCTCTAGCGTTCATTTCTCGAAGTTGCAATGTTCTAGACATTTGTAGGGTTTCTCGAAACCTTTCATTTGCGCTTGAGTTGATCAAGATCGGACTTGTAGAACCCGAGATATGACATGTCAACTTTGGAAGGCTATATCTCGAGAACGGATCCATAGATTTTCTTCATTTTCGGCATGGAGCTAGATAATATGGTCAGCTATAACATATCAAAAAATGAAGAAAATTTATGTCGCCGTTTTCGAGATATTCATCGAAAACTAATCGAAAATTTTGTTTTTGATTTTTGGCCCCCTAGCGGTCACTTTTGAAACTTCGGATGTTCTAGAGAGTTGTAGGGTTTGTTGAGATCTTTCATTTAACCCCGGGTTGATCAAAATCGGTCAAGCCGTTTTCGAGTTATGGTCGATTTTCGATGAAAAATTGTGGCGGCCATATTGGCTAAACGGCTTAACCGATTTTCGAAAATGAGGTATCGTTGGAAAGCTCTTAGTGGCCCCTACAACATATAAAAATTTCAGATTTTTAGCTATTACAGGGGCTGAGATATAGCGAAAACAAAATTTTGAGGTTATTCAAAATGGCGGACGGGGGGGTGGGGGGTAAAATTTGACGTCATAATCAGACGTCTTCCAGTCGACTTTTAAACTTTGCCGTTTACCGCAAGTCTCTATATATTACCGTTCTCTTGCAATTTATGGTTGAACTACGGCGGACGGCCGGCCGGCCGGCCGGCCGGCCGGACGGCCGGAAAAAAATTTTTTTGGCGCATACGTTTTTTGGAATGTGGGGACCCTAATTCGTGCTCATCCCAAGTTTGAGCCCGATCTGACGACTTTCGATTTTGCTCGGTACACAAAAGCTGTGTCTGAAAGAAACACAGCTAAAATCAATCTCTTCGTGTTGATTTTGATTATTCAATTTCAACTCAAAAGCTGACTGAATAATTTACTGAAATTAATTTCTCTTGTTTGCTTGTGGTCGATGATGTATTGTGCGTGATCTATGTTATTTGGTTAAGTGAAAAGAAGTGTCAGATTTGTGAATAAATTCCCCATGCATTGTGTGAATGAGAGTTAATTGCGCAGGGTCCATTTTCGCAATTTCAATAAATATGTATTGCAATTGAACTTGATGCTTTATAAAAAGGTAAAATTTAATCTGTAAATATCATCGTGACATGATCTGCTCCACTTTCATGTTGTAGATTGAACACATCTTCATTCAATACACAAAATACCACCAATGTCCTCATTCTCGCGCTTTTATTTACATATGAGAGACAAATATCTCTGCGTTATATGTAATTTATGAAAATTAAACCTCCAACCTTCCAAAGGGGAAGCGCAAAACTTATAGATTTCTCGGTATTTTATCGTATGTTTGTGTTGATGCTTGAAATTGCATTATTTTAATGATTTTGTATTTCTATAAATATAATAGCACACAGACGCTCTCTCTAAATATGAAATCATCTCGATTTGGGTGGGGAGAGTTGGTAGCTTCGGGGGAAAATTGTGTGGGAAATCTGTTCATGTGAACATGTTGAATTTTTCCGACAAAGTTGAAGAAAGTCGTCAATCGTATTGGTTTTATTAAATGATAAATGGTATCACCGCCAATGATCTCTCTCTGTCCTACCCGTGCGACATTTTACCAACATTTTATGCCGGTGAAAATGTATATGAGGTTAATTCTTTGCTAATCCACATCTCTGCATTAGTTACTCATTTTTATTATATACACACTTTTAGTCATTTTAAATGTCTCCCATTGAATACCGAGGGGAGAATAGCTTGGATTTATTTTTGAAAAAATAAAATTAAATCATTCTAAAACATTTTTTGTTTCTTTTTCTAGGATTATTCAAATTTTTCTTCAAATTCATTCAAAAAGTTCGAACTAACAAATAAGAATTTCAAAATAAAATAGAAAACAAGTAAAAAGAATTTTTAATAGAAATGCTAGGCACGTTAGAATGGTAGAATGCAGCCATCTTGAAATTTACCTGATATGAGTGATTGATTTAATTTATCCACACGTCCAGTTAATAAATTCAATTCTCACCACTGAAAGTGATACCTACATTTTATGTTTTTATGCAAGCTAGCTTCAGTCAGATCTCAAATTATGATTGACATACCCTGGGAAGTGTGTAATTGTACTCAACGAACCACAGCAAAAGTCTTGTTTTCAAACGCTTCGGTACATACGATAGTGTTTTGTTCATTCAATATTTTGCAAAAATCTCTAATCCATGTAGAATCAGCATAAGGATGATTTTATCCATCAAAATGCATTTTAATAGAGGAATTTCCCTCATTGGTAGATTTATGCCAAGTGTTGTTGTCCCCTCATATAGCCAGAGCGAGTACATTAAAATATGGTTTGTGACATGTTGCGGAGCGAAAGCATAAATTTGCTTGGCGCGCGTGAAGAACAACAATAATCACGAAAGACATATGTGTCATATTCCAAAGCATCTTCACTTCATTCATTTCTTCTCTTTCTCCGCCACAACCATATCTCCCTTTTTCCCGCCATGTCGAGATTTTTCATACCAAACATCTCCAAAGTATTTGGTTGTGAGGAGTATGTGTTGTGTTTTTCACAAATTGTTGACTATTTTGCTTTTGCCGCCGCGAGATGCTTTGATATTGAAAATTTCTTGTTTGCTAGATGTGGGGTGGGGGGAGGGCGCTAAATTTTCCGGAAATGATAAATTCCACCGTGTTTTCTCTCAAGAGATTTTCACGCTGTGAGTCAAGAAGAATTTATTTTCAGCTGTGTTGACTTATTAATAATTTTTTGATATCTAACATTGTGATGATGTTATTGGGGCGGTTACTATTAATTTAATACGTGACTTTTCTTTAATTATATGAGCCATTCACACTCAGCAACGCGCATTTTTATGTCTCACTAATGACAGTGGATTGAAAATAAATTTTTATGTGCGTCACAGATCGTCTCAACTCACACCATGTCTTTTGCTTCTTTTTTTACCCAAACAACGATTCAACGATCTATCTGCAGCAGTGGTTAGTCAAGGCTAAAGAGAAGACATTGCTTTTTAAATTGTTGTCACAAGAGAAAGATGTAGAGATTTTCCAGATCTTAAACATAGCATTATATGTATTTTATCTTAATTAAAATGTCTCCATTAATGTCTCTTCTTGCAGGAACTCCCATCAATCGTTTACCGATAATGGCAAAATCAGTGCTGGATCTCTACGAATTGTACAATTTAGTAATCGCACGTGGTGGTCTGGTGGATGTGATCAACAAGAAGCTGTGGCAAGAAATCATTAAGGGTCTCCATCTACCCTCGAGTATTACGAGTGCTGCTTTCACACTTAGAACGCAGTAAGTACAACTCATTAAGTATTCTGTTATGTATTGGAAAATATTTATTGCATTAAAAGTGGTGCTCCCACAAAAATTCTCTTCTAAACCACTTAAAGTACACACGAACATCAAATTAATAAAATGTAAACACTCCTCTAAAATCCAACACATTAAATCTATTAAATTTGTGTGTTGAACTGCTTTGAGAGTACACGCTGGAGGGAAGACAAATAAGCAATAATTCTACATGTGACAATTGTGCAAAATATTATGTAGTTTCACGTAGAAAGTACAGGTGTTTCGCGTTTCTCAAATTAATTTTATTTTACAATTCTTTGCGACACCCAATCCTAGAGGCATTATAAAGCACACTGACTTTGCAAAAGTTTCTCAAAAGATTGATTTTTATATGGTTTATTCGTTTAAGCATGCAAATTTAATTATTTTGACCTAGAAAATTATTATTTTTTGAATCAGAAAAAATTTGTCATCATCAAATGTCACGCATGGGCTATAAAAAGCTCGGAAATTTTTTTTTATGTTGCAATAGAGTTGAATTATTTAATAAATTTGTTTTCTTAGATTACATTATAGGGCTCGAACTCTTTTACAAATATTTTCCATTAAAAATTTCAAATTATATCTTGAAATATCAAAGATCTAATAATAATTTTAGAAGCTAAAGAAAATCCTCAAAAATCAATAAAAACTTCAATAGAAAAAATTTCCATTTATTGATTAAAATTGAATTAAAAATCCTTTTATAATTCTTAAAGTTCTCAAAATTGAAAAAAAAACATCCCTCACTTAAAAAAAAATCTTTTCAACATTATTAATTTAAAAATAAAAGTATGAATAAGAAAGACAAGAAAAGATCTCAAAACGAAATAAATAAATCAAGAAAATAATGACATTATTTGACGTCCAATCAGCTATGTAGCTCCGGTTCTGGCGTGTCGAGGGAATTATATAGAAAAAATTAATTTGAAAACGAACGTGACATTTTCTTTATGCGCAAAACGACAATATCGAGAAGAAATTAAGGGGTATACGATAATTATAATTATTGACGAGAAATAAACCAATGCGAGTGTGCTATTAAAATGTTGCTCTGTGTATGTTTAATATTATTTTGAAGAATGTCGCATGGAGTTGCATTCATGGGAGCACTATTAATGTGAATGCAAAAATGGATTTTTCACATTTTGAAGGGTGAGAAAACATGTGTGTCGTCTTTTGTGGTGTGAGACTACATAGTACATATTAGAATAGCTTATTTGAAAGAGAAGTTATATAGCAAAAATATGTATTTATTATTGGAAAAGAGAAGAAAGAAGAAGTAGAAAAAAAAAACAGTATTGAAAATGAATATGGTTTCACAGTGCAACATGACTCGTGTGTGCTCTTGGAGATTATATGAATTTTTGCAGTCATTTTGAGGTAAATATTGCGTTGGGTGCTGTCGTTTTCAGTGGTGGCACTCAAATGCGAAATAAAACACCAATAATTTATAAGGCAGTAAACTATTGAATAAATTATATTGAAAAATTAAAGCTATATAGCGCGCGGTCAGTATTGTGCTGAAATGTACATATGTATGCTATATATATGCTAGGGAGTGATATGTGGGAAGAGGGGGGTAAGTGCGGACCAAGGGGAGGTGGTTGAGAAGTGCATTTGCCGCACGTTTTGTCTTTAATATGCAAATATAAAATGGCATAAAAACATGTAATAAGAGAAACAACATTAACTCACCATATAACCATATTGAATCGTTTATTCTCTTTCACTTTGATGGACTTCTCCTTTGTTGTCCCTGTCTCACACGTTTATTCTCTTTCTTCACTTTTTTTTTCCTCATCTTTTGAGAGAAAAAAGCTTCTTTTTTTTATTCTTCCACAATTATTGTATTTTGTCTGCATTTAGTTTGGTATTTCTGATGGTCATACCCATTGCTTGTGCGGAAATATATGTATCGTTTCACTAGCAAAAAAAGATGCGGGGTGATCAAGAAGTTTTATGCCACACTGAGGTACTCTTTGATCGGAAAATTGATTCGTTTTGCCAAATATTAATTTTTAATATTCATTTTTGGTAATTTATTGCTGGACTTACGTCTTTTGAGAACCTTATCCATGAATTGAAATAATTTTCACATTCTATCCCTTTCTTAAAATTCAGCTTTCAAGCCTTATTTCAAGGCTGAAAACTTTTAAACCACCAAAAATGCTTAAGAAAAATTTGCATTTCTTCTTGACTACAATGGCGGTGAATTTTTTTGAATGTGATTTTTTTTGGTGCAGAATTCTCTTGCCAATCACATTCCATTAATTTGTCCCTCAATTTATTAGTTTGCAATTCTTTACGAGTTAAAGAGGAGCATAATTGAGACTCGAGAAGGGCCCTTTGGTCTCACTTCTTACCCGCACAAAGCGGGCAAAAGTCCAAATTGTTTGGTGAACGCCCCGAAGAATTTTTACCATTTAATTTTTATGTTGGGCTCTCTGTCTCTCCTGCCTGTGTGCACTCGATGATTAAACCTTATGATCATGAATTAGCTACTTGTGTGCATGTGAGGCATCTCCCCCCTTTCGGACATTTTGCATCTCCCATTGACATATGTGGTGAGTTTTTATGAGATCTCATTCGATTTTGCGGGTTATATGGTATGGCCATTGGCCATAATCTTGGAGCAATTCATCCTGCGCACCCATGTCGGCAACCGGTGGGCATCACAGTGGTGCTTTTACGAGATGGCCGTGCCACTGTGGATGGAATTTCGATTTCCATAAATTTGAATTGAATTTGAATCAGAAGCTGTGAAACATAAGATGAAGAATTTGAAATTCCCTTGTCAGACACTTTTATTTCCCATTTTATTCCTCTTCCACTCATTTAAGTGAAATTGATTGGCTAGTTTGAGGTATTTGATGCTCAACCACATACAGCAATTTCCACTATCATGGGCACTAAAATACCATATAATACATACCATGTGTAACCATTTATATACAAACCAATATGGCCATTTCTAGCGAAGGTAGTTGACGGTTAGAAGAAGCGAAAAGGCAGCAACAACAACAACGAAAGAAAAATAAAACTGGAGCTTACAAATGAAATTCCATTATGATTTTTGCAGGCATGAGCAATTATTGCGATTATTTTGTAATATAAAAAAAATTTCCCCCTCTCGATCGTGTGCAATTGAAATGGCCGAATGTAGCGCTATGCTTATTGGGTTGCATTATTATATAGTTAGAGTAATTAAACAAATAATCACTCAACACGCAATCTCCATACACTTTACAGTTGCAACCTTTATACATTTCTTACTTCTCTCTTTTTTTATTATTTTTATTATATATACATATGTACATTTGCAACTAATATCGCGAGACCACCATAATTCTTTTTTTCCGCACACAGCAAAATTATTAGTCATGGGAGGAGTGAAAAGTTCCCACCAGAAAGAGTGCATTCGACACTTATGCCAATTGACTTGTTTCGCACAGGTGCGCCTCTCACTAACTTCTCTTTTTTTATATTATATATATATTTGTACATATATATTTGTACTACACGCGTACAGGAGGATATTACCTACAAAATAGTAAAATATGTATTGAAAATTATATACATACCAAGTGAAAAGGGAATCAAGTTAAACGGGATAATCAGTCAAATGCGATTCATAGTTAAGATAATTTTATTACAATACGTGAGTGAAATCTTTACTCTTTTTTTTTCACCTTAAACGATGGAGAAGGTTTCGTCCGTACTTGTTCCTTCATTTTCTTTTTTTTACTGTAGAATAAAAACGTCTAAACTGTAATTAAGACATTAAATAGATCCTGGAAGTTCCTTATTTTTGATTTTTCTCTGAATGTGTGAAAATAACTTAAAGATTAAAAAAAAGTCTTTTATTTAATGACTAGAAAACTTAGGCAATTATAGAACAGATTTCTTTTAAAATATCTTAAATCAATCTAGAAATGTTTGTTCTGAAAAACATTAGTTTTTAATTGATAAAAAATTGTGCCATAAAAAGTAATAGAAAGCCAAGAATTTATTAATTTATTAAGATTTTTAGGATTTTTTCTACTCTAAAAAAAAATGAAAGACATACTGCTGGTGATCCCGAAACTTTAGCTTCTTATATAAAACTTGAAGAAGACCTTTTTTTTTATTTTATTCAGGAGCTTGGACATCAACATTAAAAACAATAAAAGAACTCAAATTAATTAGGCCTTAATTTTTTAGATAAAGAAAAAGAAAAATAATAAATTTTGAATTCTCTTTGCAAGCTCAATGTATAAAGATTCTCTGAATAACCCTGCTTTCACAAAGAACCGAAACATTATCAGGAAATAAGCATAGTAATACAAAATCCGTATTTCAAATGCGTGAAAATCACAATAAGAATATCTTATGGGGTACTCCATTGTAACGAAATTCTTTTGGTTTGAACAAAAAATGAGAGAGAGAAGAATTTAAATTTAGACGCTTCAAAGAGATTAGTGACGACGATCAATTAAAATTGCAAAAATATACACATAAAGCTTTTTGTACACCAAAACGTTTTTTTTTTGCGCCCAAACTCATGATCGCGTTTTTCGTCAATATTTAACTTCCTTCTCCCTCTTTACTCTCTCCCATATATCATGTTCTCTTCACCAATCACCCAAAATGATGGAAAGTGTGATTGAACTTTGCTTGCCGCATGAAGAATAAACTCTTTTTGGTTTAAAGAATAATCAAGAAGGTTCTGTAATTGGAGATGATGGGTAAATAGGTTTTGTTGGTGCTGAGATGTGAGAAAAAAATATTCCAAAATTAATTTTTTAAATGAGATGAGGGGGAAGGATTTTTAATGTTGTTTTCTTCGAGAGATGCTTTTGCATATGAGATGTTATATGTATATGAAATAATCGTGATTATGATGGTGCAACTGTGCGATCAATCGTGGCATGGTGACATGAAATTGAGGGGAAAAAATTCAGTAAAAGAACCACAGTGCTATTTACAGAAACGTCTATGTTTGTTCATTTAATTATTAGATGAATATGCTGCATCAGAAGATCAAGCAGTTAGCAAACATTTTGTTCAAATAAAGCAAAGGAGAATAAAAGAATAAAAAAAGACTCAAAGAAACGTTGTGGTTGTGAAATCTTCATCAGGGCGTATTTCATTGAGAGTTTTTTCATTGCTCCTTTTATAAAATTGCTCAGGTTTTTGATTAAATTTCTTCTTTAATTAGAAAACAAAAAGCTGAATGGCAATCAATTGGAATGCTTTGTGCATGAGAGTTTGTGTTTTGGGTACTAAACGAATGCAAAAAGAGATATAATCCTCCACAACATTCATACCATGCCTGTATGTATATATGTATGTATGTATATCGAAGGGCGGATATCGAATTATAAATCACTGTTGAATCCTGGGCGCAGAAATTGCGAATAAACGATATTTCCAGACGATGTTTGACTGACGTGCACAAGTCATAAAAATCCCTCACCTCGCACCTCTCCATCATCGTCCAACATTCACCGCCAAGCAGATTTCAATCAGTGGAATTTATTCGATTTCACAGACAAGGGCGGAGGATCACAATCGTATTCCTCGTACATATGCATATAAAGGGGCCTTTTTCTGTAAACTCTCTATAAAAAGTAAAAATCCCCTATACCACGCAAAAGATCAAGGAGAACTTTTACAAATTCATTCACCAAAAATTCCCTTCAAATTGGTAATAATTTTTCGGAAGTCAATATACACGAAAAAAAATCTCCATCGTTCTTGATGAATTTCCGAAAGAAATTAAATTTGCCACATTAAATTTTTATTTCATTCTCTGCACACGATCTTTCGGCAAATTAAATGCAATATTTTTGCTTCACTAAAAAATCAATTTTAGAACTAATTTTATTTGTATTGATTTTTTAAAAGGTTTGCCTTTTTGTTTTGAAGAATATTCTTGGATTTGCATTCCCTGCATGAGATTTGTTTGATCTATTGGGAGAATTTAGCATTTAGATTCTTTGAGATTTAATTCTTTAGTTTCAGATTTCTTTACAAAATTCAATTTATTTATTGAATGAGACAGAAAAGGAGTTTATTCATTTTAAGCCGGAAAACCTTTTATTCGGGTAAAACAATCGAGATCAATGTAATTTTCTAGAGAATAAGAAATGATTCCGAGATCGTCAAAGCGACCCCCATTTTACACTGGGATCAGTCCTGTGTCAAATAAGTGAGAAAAAATTCAAGCAATGACGTCACATTTTTGTTTTTCTTTCCTTCAATGCATTCCTGAAATGAAATTTGAAGTTCGGCCTGCATTTTTGGCGAACAACCCTGTTAACGTATCTTTTTAACATAAGATGCAATGTGTTTTGCGCTATAAAAATTTGCAAAAATTACAATAATTTTATGTAATTTGAATATTGCAGTTGACTCGTTTGTCGGCATTTTACCTTATAAATTTTATTCCTTTTTGCATTTTTTCATTCATTTGTTTGTGTGTGTGTTTATCTTCAAAAGCTGCGCGCGTTTCAATAGAAAAATTAATTTTAATGTAATTGGTTTGCAAAGGAAAGTCATCATTGTTGAAGGTAATTCATCTTTTTTTTTTCAACTTATGACGATGAGTTCATATGTACAAACATAATTTGCAATTGATGCGCAAAAGAAAGATGCAAATGCGCGCGAGAGCTTTTTTTTGTGAAAGCAGAGATACATTATTTGGAATAATTGGCGAAAATTTTGCATATTTTTGAATTTATTTCATTTATAAAATTGTTTTCCAGCACCTGTCGATATGTTTTTTTTCCTTCAACATTATGTATCTTCAATCTGCCCTAATTATGGGTTTATATCCTGATGTTTGTGTGTACTTTTGGGAAAGGGGGAGAGATTAAAACAAGGAAAGAGAACCTTTTTTTCGCTTCCTTCTTCAAATAATATAAGAAAAGAAGCAGCAGTACAAGCAATTTCTTACCTTTTTTTCTTGCAGATACATGAAGTATTTGTATCCGTATGAGTGCGATAAGAAGAATCTGAGCACACCGGCTGAACTTCAGGCTGCAATTGATGGCAATCGACGGGAGGGACGTCGTTCCAGCTATGGACAATTTGATCCACAAATGCAGGGTCAATTGCAAATGGTGAGTCGAATCGAAATTTCCCCACACCGGAAAATTAATTTACTGCCACTTTTTAACGTGTTTTCTCTGAATTTTCTTTAATTGTTTCTCTGAAATTTCGCTTGAGATCATTTCCTTTGATCATTTGCTTTTCTTACACACATAGTTATTGTTTTGGGCGAGGGGGTCGGGGGTAAAAGAATTTATTTGGTGTATAAATATTATTTGTTGATTGAACAGATTATTTAGCATAGAAATTTCCAATTAACACACAGATGTAGAAATTATAATGCCAAAATTAGAGATGGATATTTTTATAACGATTCGCTCATTCGTTCAAGAAAGAATTTGCGGTGATGCTGTGAAATCTATTCAAAAAGGAGGAGGTTTCAGTTTTTGTATATCTTTAGGCGCGTTTTGGTAGTATTTTTTTTATTTTAATATATTTTTTTTATTAATTTTGAACGCAATTTTTTCTTAAAACATTCATTATTAAAATATTCTATATAAAAAATAAAGGAAATTATTGATTTTCTATTTTGTATTTAATCTATCACTAAAATTATAATAATTATCGTGGTATTAAATAGACAAGGAAATAAAGCAATGAGATTTAGTTCATGATATAAGCTCTAAAATTGATTTCTAACACAAATTGCCCGTGGCCACACACGGTGCGCGCCCATTTGAATGTACTTTGTGCAATACCTCGTGAACTAAACGATATATTCAAGTTCTTTTTTTTTAAATTTAATTTTATTTTATTTCACAGCCCCCCGTTCAACGTTCGCCGGTTACTTCCAACATTCAGCAAATGTCCCCGCTCTCCCTTGTAACACACGGTAATGCACCATCCGCCCACCATAGGTTGATGGGGGCCCCCACGGTGGGGCAGATGCCGAATATTGTGCCGCATGAGTTGGAGCAGCGTATGATGGAGTACATCAAGTTGTTTCAATCTGCAAAGGAACCCCGCCGTGAGTTTCACACTTCTCTTCCATTTTCTCTTTAACATTTTCGCTTTATGCGCCTTATGTGTACCCCGTTTTTTGAGCATATTTTCTAATAAGTCATGATATACTTTCCGGGTGTGTAGGATCACAGAGTCCTGAACTGTCGCGGGAGGCCCTCAATGCACTTGAGATGTCACGTGTAGCCATGTGGTCGATATACAACAATAATGCCAGCCCACCGACCCCCCTGAATACAGCTAGTCCGCCGGGGACTGAACCACCCCAACGGTACAGTGAATTGCTATCACTGATGAAAAATCACCTCCCATCCTTATCACCGTGTCTGGCGCTTTCTTCCAGGGAGGCACTCAATCTCTCTGAATCACCACCCCATGTGGCGGTTAAGCGTGAGCGGGATCACTTGCTTGGCACCTCGGACTACACCCATGATGGTGGCCGTGACCGTGAGTATGGGCAGCCTCCCATCAAGCGGGGATTCCATCCCTTTGCCACCCCGAGTGCAACCCATGAAGCCGAACCACCGCATCCTGCCGAACGGACACCTGAGTCACCGGTCCTGCATACAAGCCAGCGCAATGGCAATGCCCTGGATAGCAATCATGTTGACAAGAACAATCGCCATCAAATGAACCAAAGCAGCGGCTCAGACGCATCTGTGCCCGTCATTGCGGGAATGCAATTTAAACTAACACGTGAGTTTTTTTTTATATCATTTATTAGTAATTGATTAATTTGTTATTGATTCTGCTCTTCAGTTAGTTGTTTTTTGTGATAAAAAATTCTCGTCTAATTTACTTACCTGATGAAGAGGAAAGAAAGCCTACGAAACGTCATAAATGTTAAATTATTTTGTCTAAATCTTCTTTAAATTTCAAAAAAATCATTTCTTAAATAATTTTTATTATAAAAGCTCTAGGCATAGATACATAGTTTTAATTTATCTTTCATTTTTAATAAGGCAAGATTTAGAGCCATATTCAACGTAAAATATCTTTTACTTTTTTATGAATTTTTATCGTAAAAGTCGTTAAAAGAATTTTTAATCATATAAAAAGTATTTTACGCAGAAAAACGATTTTTTAAATAACTTTTTATGGTCTTTACAAATTATTTCACAAAATTGTAAAGAATTTATCGAATACATAATGGGCAGATTTTTTTTTTGAATTATTGGGCCTAATTCAGCGACCAAGAAACCCTTGAAATTTTTGAATTTTGTACTGAAATTTCAAGATTTCTAGCGAATTTCAAGGGTTTCTTGGTCGCTGACTAAGGGCTATTCTTTATGTTTAATAAATAAATTATTTAGTTAATAATCAGCAAAAAACTAAAGAAAAACATGATTTTGCCATTATAATCTTTTAGTTTGAGATCAATTTCTGTCAGAATGATAATTTTGCACATCACCAAACGGCATAAAATAGCTTAAAACGCTCATAGAAGGATCTCCAAAACACACTTTTATCATAAAAAAAATCGATTAAAACTTTTACCCTGAATACCAATTCTATTTTATTCTTTATTTTTGGAGACTTATAAAAGTTTGGAGACTAGTTTTTTATGGTGAATACCAAAATTCTTTTATCTTTTACGCTGAATACCAAAACGACCTATTATCATAAAAACATAAGAATTTTTTTACGCTGAATATTGCCCTTAATTCTCGATTGATTTCCTCTAAATAATTCAATACTATTCTTGACTTAAACCGTCTGTCTATCAAGGATATTATTCACAAAAAAAGTTTAGTAAAATTCGATAGATTTTAAGCAGAAAAAGTTCTTTTTTATTTTTTTTTGTAGCATTATCCTTAATGTTTATTCTTTCCAAAAAAGAATCTTAATTTCAAAACTTTTTTTTTTTTTAAATTTATTTCACAGAAAATAATGGTGAGCAGCAAGTCGTAGTGACGATGGAGGTAAATGGAATGCTTTATGAAGGGATTCTTTTCGCCCACTCTCCTGCCTCCGCATCGTCTGCTAATGCAAATTCAGCCGATACGTCGTCAGGAGCAGTGGGGAAGACCCGCGATGATGGCAGTTCGCCTGCTCCGGACTCCCAAACCACGAACAATTCCATGGATGAACGATCCAGTCGTGCGCCACGCCCGCTTGTATCTTCATAAATGCTCTTCTGCTGTATTTCCGGAACTAAACTCCGACTTCAAAAAAAAAAATGAAAGTTTATCATGATTTTATAGCATAAAAATATGCCACAATACACTACTTCAGATCTTAATAAAATATATAGTTTTTTTTTTTTAATAAAAACACTCATATTTCGTTTTATTAACTCTCAGTTTATTATAAACTTGGTGTTAATAAAACGTGGTATGATTTAGATACAAATTAATTAAATAAAAAAAAATGGAATTTCTCTCTGAGTCCATGACAAAATTTTGAGTATTAGGTGCGGAGAGAGAATATTTTTCATTTTGCAGGAAACAAAGAGGAAGAGAATTTTTTCTTATTGGAATGGCATAGAAATAGATGTTGAGCAAAATATATAAAGTAAATCACAGAGAATTTTAGCTGTTAAAATTCACACAGTTCCATACATGTATGTAAATTCATTTTATATGTTAGTTCTTCTCGCCCCTCCAACATCTCAGTTCATAAACAAATTTTTATTTTATTGACATTTTTAGATTAATATATTTTTTACAAATTAACAAAATAAATCCATCACAATTCACCTAAAAAATAACACCCCCATAAATGTAGCGTTTCTTGTGTAAGTTATATATTTTTTTTCTCAGTGTGTAAATGTAAACGAGCAATTAGACAAAAATTTGCCAAAAAGACTGTTTTGTTTTTAAGGATTTTCCTATAAAGAAAAAAAAAGAAAAGGAAGAAAGATGATGAAATTAATTTGTAATTTAGTGAGTGTGTGTGATGATGATTTCATGTGAAAAATGCGGAAAATTGGGAGAAATTTTAGTTCCTCTAAATTCTTTCACATCCACTTTTTTCGAATAATTTTCACAAAGAAGAGAAAAAAAAGGAAATATTTCTCCAAGACAAAAGTTGCAATGCTTTTTACTTTTAGTAGAATATTATATGTATAATGTAGGTTTTAATAGGAAGAAAAGTGAAGAAAAAACAACGATTTAATTATCAAATTTTATCTTATAAGACAAAAATGAAATATAATCGAATATTAGATGATTATGTGAAGTAGTTGAGAAGATGGTTTTGAAGTAATAAACAAGAAAAAAGGGACTATCATGGTGATCTGCCCCTGTCGATGTATATTTTTTCTCTGTAATCCCTTTTGAAGAAAAAAAAATCCCCCTAGAAAGCCATCTCTGTCCAATTAAATACTGTATGTAATTTCTTAAATTGAGAGTTGAATGAAGAAAAGGGAGGACATTTAAGGAAAATACTTTTATTCATAGATATTATTGTCGTGAGTAGCAATAAATGTAACTTATTGAAAAAAAATGAACATTAAGAGAATGCTATTTAAAATATGCAAGCAACATTATTATTATATTTGAGAATTTATGAAGAAAATAGAAATTGTAGCAAAGTGAATTTGAAAGAAATAATTTTTTGATGAATATTATAAATTTTAGAATTTGTGATGAAAAATCTCATTTGATTGTCCATAAATTCGTTTTTAAAAATATCTTTTAGTTCAATAGTTTTGAAGAGAACAATGAAAAAATTCCATCTTAAATCTGGTTTTTGAAAATTACATCATAAATGCAAAATTGTTCAAAGCAGATCACAAATAAATGTTTTTTGTAGATAAATTTTGGGTTTTTTTTTTCTTTAGTTGGTTCGATCGTGATGAAAATTGGTACAGAGACTACTGGCACCAGGCGATTGACACCAACGATATTCATTTTCCCCCCAGAGCCCCCCTTTATATAGCCCCCATATAAAATTCATGCTTTTTTGACTTCCTTTTGAAATTGTCGCCCTTTTTGGTACATTTTCTTGAAGAGAAAATGAGACGGATGCATTTCACCGCTATCCGTCTCCCTCACACTTTCAGTTTTTCGCAATTTTCTCGCTTTTTCCGCCGAATTTTCCGGGGAAATTGTGTTTTTTGTGACCAGGGCATGAATTTTCTAAGAGTGAAAAACTCCCATGATAAACTCCCTAAACTCCTAAAGACTTTAACGCTGTAAAAGAAATATGAAAACTGGGAAAATCTTACGGGAGTTTATCACGGATGAATTATTTTTCTTAGATGATCACGCTTACGTGAAGTTTTCCTCACTTTTTCCCCGCAAAAAGCCTTCGGGAGTTTATCACGAGAGTTTTTCACTCTTAAAGAATACAGCCCCAGGAAAACACTTTTGAATTTTTGGCATCAAAAATTCCAAAAGTCACGAAAATCCATTTTCGGGAAAAAAAGTGCGTGTAAATACCCCAACCGTCAAAATTTTCAAATTTGTAACCCAACCGTCAAAATTTTCGCGGACCCCAAATCCCGTACGGAGGAGTTCCCTCGAGGGTCTCGGAGCACCTGTAAGTGCCCCAGGAGCTTCAAACATGTGTTTTGTGGCCAAAAATTTGGCGAAAAAAAAGGAAAAATCGCATTTTTGGAAAAATAAAAGAAAAGTTCGTTAAGGTTCAAATTTTATTATTTGGGCCAGACGTTATATGGCGCTGTTAGGTGATTGAGGACAAAATAAGGAAATTTTGCTCAATGCTCAGCTTGTTCTTCCACCATCAGACAATAGCGCCACATATTGGCATTCTGCACTAATTCCATTTCCCGCCATTTCAATATTGAATGAGATTTCCTTTTAAATTGAAAAAAATTAAATCTCTTCAAGGAAATCCTCTGAAGGAATACCCCGTTGATAGAAAGGAAATATGTTTCCAAGAAGTGAGCTTTAGGAAATGTGGAAAAAGCTCTAATTGCATTCTTGCATCCCCACAACACATTCATTCTTATGGGGGGCGTCAAAGAGGCGGAAAATCCCTTTCCCAACTCCTTCCTCTACATTTTGCATTTCGTCCAAAAGTTGTGAATGGCAGTGTCCGGAAATTCTTTGTCCACCTCCCCCACCACCCTCTACTCACTCGCTCGCCAGCATTGGGGAGTGAAGTCACCACGAGAGAAGCCTCCGTGGCATAAGTAAACTCTTCCTTCGCTTCGTTTGCTCTATGCTGCGGGGGAGTTTTTTTTTGTGAGCTGTGTGTGTGCTCCATCCCTAAGGAGAGGATGTTCCGGTTGGTGTGGGATGCGCAAAATTTTCCACACCATAAATCATTCATAGGGACGCGGAGGGCACTTTTGATATTTGCACGCCATGCCCGACGTCTCGTGGGGTCGTCGAGGCGGACAAATAAGCAACGGCAGAGTCACTGCGAAAATCAACAGAGGAAACCTCCTCGGGCATTCGAGTGAAAGGAAGGGACGCGACCCGGCAAATTGTTTCCCTGTCGATTGTCTCTCATTTCTCATCTTCGCGGTTGATTTCACCTTCTTCTCTTTTTTTTCCTACCACCATCCCGGCACAGCTCTTCGCCGTGTCAGTGATGCCAGGAGAAAGGAAAAGTTCACTGGGTGGTGTAAGTGAAAGTCGCGCAGACAAAAGAAAGAAAAACAAGAATCAACGCTGAAAATTGATATTCCTACTCACAATGGATTTTCCAACTGTTTTGGGATTTTTTTCGTCATGCTCTTTCTTTTTGTCAGCGGTGCTTCAAAAGAAAGAGAAATGTACACGTACATTATTAATTTGAAGAGAATTGAAATTTGAAGTGAGTTTATGGAGGAAGTATTTGCACTTTACTTCGGATTCATAGAAATTTGTGCTTTTTGTGTTGAACAAAGAAATGGCAAAAAAGCATAAAAATAGCGCAAATACCACCACTCTGTTAAATATTTCTTGTAATTCTCTTCATTTTTTTCTTGGAAAGAATTAATTATTATAATTCTTGTTTTTCTCAGGTTTTTCAATTACTTTCCCTTCTCTATTTTGATAGATTTGAATTATTTTTATTTAAATTCTTTTAGAAGTTTTAGAAAATAATTGATGATTATTTTCATGTCTTTAGATTTAGAGATTTATTTGTCAAATAAAATAACTATCTTAAATTTAAATAAAGGACGTAGTTAATTGCGATGTTTTAAACGGTTAACAACAATTTTTGATTTAAAAAGAGATCTAAACCATATTAACATCGTTTGCATACAAATTCATTTAAATGCCCATTTTTAAAATTTTCTTTATGTTTTTTTTTGTCCTGGGAATTTTTTTTTTGATCTTTAAAATAAACTTAAATTTATCTTAAATTTCAGAGTATTTAGGCACATAACTCTCACCATTTCTCATCGCTGTATTTTTAAGCCATTTTTGGAATTGAAAATTCAATTTAGCTTTCCGCTATTTGTTTAAAATTATACCTTTAATAAGTTTAGAAAAGTTCAGGTTTATTTTTAGAGATCAAAAGAAATTATTCCCCTGCTAACAAAAGGAAAAACTTCTAATGCGACTGTGTACACAAATTCACTTTAAAAAGCTTCTAACTTTAATTTAAATAGGGGTTGAAGCTTAACTTTAAATTTAGTTTCTTAGCTTTCCCCATAGCTTTTACCATAATTCACAAAGAACAACAAACAACTGTTGCAAACTTTATTAAACGATTTCTTCAAAATTTGTGGTATTTGTTTAATCCAAATTAGAATTAAAAAATTTTGAAAAAAAAATAAAAATTGGAAGTTTTTAAACTATTGTTAAAAAAAACTTTCTTAAACGAGCACAAGTTAATAATATAAGGTCTCTCACTTGAGAATCATTCTTTGCTCTTTCTACTCAATAACTCACCCCGTAGGGTTTTATCTTCGATCCTTTCGCTTCATATATGTATGGCATCTCGATATGTTATTGACAATAACTTCAAGCGTTTCTATTCAAATAAAATACGAATCGTACATATAGAACTCTTTTCTGCATTTTGTGATATATCTCGTGTCTGTCTATATGGGGATGTGAAGACAAACATGGTACAAAAGTGCAGGAATGAGCACCGGAAGGGAGGCTGCGGTATGGGGGGTTACCATTGTTGAGGTGACAGTGGATTTCACGAGAGGGGCGGGAGAGTAGCGCGCGGGGCTTGTTTGTTCAGTCGCGGAATTTGTTGAGCGGAAACGCAAAAATGTGGGTAAAAGGCACGGGGGTGTGAGGGTGGTTTCCGGCGTGCGGAAATACACTTCGAACCATTCTTTCTCACCGGAATATCCTCCGCCTGGCACCATGGATACGATAAGGCGACACCGGTGCCAGGGAAGGAGTAACACGGGCTGGGGGCAGGAGGGGGGGGCGCGAGGGATGACAAACGGGCGCGGAAATCTCATAAATCCACCTGAACGCGTGACAAGTTATACATGGGTGGGGATTCTGCCGCAATATAGGTATGTACAACACCTGCTCGTGGCAAAAAGAAGTGACATGTGTACCAGATATCCCGGATTACTGACCAGATTTTTCGCTATTTTCCACACCTGACACTGTGGACGATGTTTAATTCTTACGAGGCTACCTTCTGACATTTTTTTATAGAGTTACCTATCCTTCAATTTTAATTAATTCTTTAATAAGAAGGAATTAAAATGAAAAGGACGAGATATTGAATGTCCTTTTGAATTGATTTTAATTTTGAAGATTTTTTGCTTAAAATTTTCGGCATGAAGAAGGTCCTTATTATTATTATATTTATTTTATTTAGGTATATGTTTTATACAATATCGCACCGTATAATTTCAGAAGGTCCTTAAAGCTCTGAAAAATGAATTAAAAGTATCTTAATTATTTGTTAGAATCTTTCCAATTTTAATCGTTAAGTTTAGACTTGAGATTTGAAAGATTTTTTTAAAGTTTTTACTTTTATTTTCTATGAAATATCGTACTTTCATAATTTCTAGATTTCCTGAAAAACTGTAACTATTTTAATTCTTCTCCGACTCAAAAAACATGAGAATTAGATTTCTTTGCACACTTTAATTGTTCTTTATAATTTGCACATTTTCTTCTCCACTTTTCTTTTCCATTCACATTTATAATTTATAAAATTTGACGATATTCGGCCGCGTGGGACAATAATAATTCCTGTATCTGGCTCTTTTTGGCCACTCTGTTGCTGCCACTGCTGCTGTTGCTGGTGTTGATGTTGTTGCGGCTGGGCACATACTAGATTTTTCTCTGTAAAGAAAGAAGCAGCACCCGCGGGGCAATTAATATATTTTCATGTATCGCCGACCGCGCTGCATTTATGCAAATGGGTGTTTAAAAATTTCCTGCGCTTTTTCAAACGTAACAAAACTTTGTAAACGCACAACTTTTATCTTTTATCTGATACATCCACTCTGTTTTGTGGTGGATGAATCGAGTGCGAAGGTTGGTTTTTCATGAGGACACAATTAATTCGGGACACAACAGGAATTCTTCTGGGCACGCATTAGAGACATAAATTCCTGTCACCTGCCCCATACCGCCCGTCCACCCACAACTGTCTCCGATTTTGACCATTGTCGAGGATTTAGCAAGGGGTGCCTTTGCGCCAACCATCCTCCTACACCCGGAAACGTCCGGTGTGTGCCGTCCCGAAATGTGTGCCGATGTTCTTGGGCGATTTAGTCATTTGGGGGCTGCAAACGAGAAAATCCCAGCATGGTGTATCCAAAACGACACTATCCCTTGTTATCACCACAGATAGATGGACATGAGGAACAACACAACGGAAATTGTCTCAAAATGCCAGAGGGAAAGCTTTTGGGGCACATCACGAGGGGATTACACAGTTCAACTTATACCGTCTCTCCGCCAGCTTCCTGTTCCCTTGACGACATTTCAGCATGTCCTATCGGAGTTTGTTTCACTCTCCTTCCCCCCCTCTATAAACTCTCACAGATCTACCGCTTAGAGTTTATATAATTCATTTTGATGAACAAGTAGCGCAGATATAAATCTCTAAGCAATTTAAATTATTAACTTTAAAATTCTGGGAAAAGTTAAGAAATTATATACCCTTAATTTCGTTGGGATAAAAGATGTTCTCTAAAATATTTTCTCAAGTACCCATTCCTTGATGTATCATGGTTACAAAAGAAGTTATGTCGAGCATAAAATAGGTACCTACTTGTTGAGTTATATAAATTTTAAGATAACCTGCCCGTAATACGAAGAAAAGTGTCTCAAGAATTTACTATGAAAAATTCCAAGGATGGCAGTGATTCCTGTGATACCCCTACTAAAGGGAGGACAGAGGAGACACTTTCAGGTATTTTGAGCTTTGCTACCTTTGTTAATTCAATTGTGAAGATAATAAAATGAACTCCCGCTCAGTATTATCCCTTTTTCCACGAATTTTTCTGCGAAAAAAAATCACAAAGAATTTCTATGGGAATTTTTTGACGTCGCTTTGGTCAGAGAAAAATTTGAAAATTAACTTATTAAAACTTAATTATCTCAATCGAATGGAGCTTAGGGATAAATCAATTAAAAGTTCCCTAATTTGGCTATAGAAATTCCCCGCATTTCTCTCCACAATTCCATTGAAACGATTGAGAGAACATTTTAGATTTCTTTCTCATGTCTCACCATCACTTATCCTTTTGATCAAAACTCACAACGCGACGTCCCCCTGCCCTAAATGGGATCAATCAATTTAGAGGGAAATTCTTTTTTTCTCAACGCACAAACTTCTTACCCACAATTACATTAGAATCATTTTGAATTTTCCAATGGGGTGAATTAAATGGGAAATCGTGCTATCAATTAATTTCCGCGCAGAAGGACAGTGAATGGGATAATGAACTAATTGTGCTTCAAATGTGACAGAATTTATTGGTTTTTGGGTCTGTGCGACGTGAGTTCTTTGGGGTGCGACAAATCTCTTCCAGGAAGTACACAATTGACTTGCCTTTTGTTCCCGAAGATTTACGCTGACGGACTTGTGATTTAAATTTATCAGGAAAAGGATAAAATTGCGAGGACAAAAAGGGGAAAGCATTCCAATGCCATTTTTTCCGGGTCATCCAATCCAAGGGGTGATTTTCTGGGGATTATTTGGTAATTTTTACAGCAAATAAGTATACCTTTTTAAATTTAAGTTTTACGCTAAGAATTTTCCTGAAGATTACCTGAAGAAGTTGACAACAATCTACGAAAAGGATTAATTGAATTTAGAAAAAAAAAAAGATAATAGTCGAATTTCCAAGATTTATTCAAAAAATTTTAATTGTAAAGGAAAAGAAGGAAAAATGAATAATTTATAAATAAAGGAATATTTTAAAAGAAAATAACCAGTACTGATTTAAATATCCTTTTTATTCTCCTTCCTTTTAATGTTTGGTTGCTTTACCATTATACAATCAGATAAAATCCCACAGATATCACCCCCAATTCACCGGATCAACGCCCCCTTAAAGCAGTTTTGAACTTTACAACATATTCCAAAGTATTGTGATCACCCCAGCCGCTTCGGTTGACTTGGCATGGAGAGGGTCCTCCCATGAGATGAGTCGATTTTCAGTGGAGACCCCCATTGTGTGTTTGTGAGGGAGGAGAATTTAATGGAGCGTTTTGTCGCAGAAATCGCTTGTTTTCCGCTATGCAGGGCCGAATATTTTGCCTCAGGATCCCCATGAGGCGCCTTTGCAGTCGCCATTTCCATCCCAAGGACGCACAATTGTCCTGGCAAGCCGTCCGCCTCCCGCAACGATTAATCGCTTTGTGAAATTGCAATTCTTGCTGCTTCAACTCAATTTTCTGCCACTCATGCAGGAAGTTACGGCTACAAATCGGTCTGTTCTCAATTCCCTCAACGATGTGCTTTGCAGTTTTTTTTTCAAGGATACTTTGAATCAAGCTTTGTATCCTTTAAATGTACATTTTTTGTCTGCAAACTGTCGGTTATAGCACAAAGGTATAGTTAGTTGAGAGCAATAAATCGAATAAATTGAATTGAAAAGAACTCTATATTACCAACTTAAATGGTCTGCCCAATGGTGGAATTAAAAACTTCCGTAGCACGTAAAACAATTCCACTCAAATGGATTGACTTTTTATTCGCGAGATTATATTATGTATATGTATGTACAACGAGAATCCAATAGACATGGTAAATTAAACAGGAAAGGATTGTGAAAGAGTGTAGCTTTTGCTCTTCGTTTGATTGCTCATGCTGTGTGGTGTGGATGCATCCCAAAATGCACCAAGAACGCCAAGGGTTTTGTGTGAAAGCGGGGTTAAAAGAGATGCCACCTTCCCCCCAATGACTTTGTGCAGTGAAAACCCATTAATTTTGTCGCCGTGACACTTTAATCGCGTCCACAATTCCAAACTAATTGTCCCAAGTCACTTTTTACCAGCACTACCATTTGGTCATTCTGATTGGTTTTGTTTGCACCCAAAAAGCTTCGTATGCGGTACCACGTAGCCAGAGCTTGCCATGTGCTGGGGGAGATTTCAACTTGGGAACTGTGTGTGGTGCATGCCCCCAAAGGAACGCGCCAGATGGACAGGATGCGGCGGGAGGATACGAAGGGAAAGCCACACCAACAGAGCAGCTCAGACAGAGAAGTGGTTTTCCAACTTAAATACAACACTCCCTCTCTTGAGTCTCAATAACTTTTCCCCGTCGCAAATCAATGATTTATTGGTTTATTCTTGCCACTATACTCATTTATACGCTCCCACACCTACCTTCCTTTTGGTGATGCCCGTAGGATAGTAAAAAATGTTATGCACGATAAAATATCGTAACAGTAAAGGAAACCCCAATTTACCTTTCTTATTTTCACATAAAGAAAAGAGGGAATACCGTACAAGTGGAAGGGGGATGCGGGGGGTGAAAATGAGTTGGTGGAACAGTTTGGAATGATAAACTTCCGGAAGGTGAATTCCACCCCATTTTCCTGCATATTTGAACAACTGTCTACAGTTTGTATGTGAAATTAGGGAAAATTCACACACCCTTTTGCCTCGACTAAATTGATGACTGACTTTTATTGCGTTATAGTACCAGTTTTCTTGCATTTTCTGTAATAATTACTCATGCTTGGGGCTTGAAGATTAATTCTCACAATTCAACTATATACAGATTACAATGAACAAGTTGTAAATTATGTATACTGCGTCCAACTGCGTCAGTTTTATACATTTTGAATGCTTTAAATTAATATTTATGTTGTTTGCTAGGTACATACAAATTAAAAGTTCTCGTGAATGGCTCAAGTTTACATGTCATTAAAGCAAAAAATTATTATCGTTCGAAGACCTTTAAAAAAATTCCACATAATAGTTATGAGCTTTTCATTAATCATAATATTTTCCCAATATCTTGTACAAATATTAATTCTCACACCTAAATACCACATAAAGCTATTCATTCACGTTAGGATATAGAGAGAGTGCATCGAAATTCATTAAATTATATACCAAGTCAGAATTTCCCAAGAGAATTTACTTCGACCTTCAATTGCTGGGTGGAAATTGAAATGCTTGAAGCACGTGATTGCCTCGGAGCTTTGCTCAAGGGTGAAAATGATGATTCAGTGAATAACAATTTCTCTGGCCCAGAGGTTTTGGTGATTCAGATGATACCGGATATTTGTGTGTGTGTTTTGCTTCAACTCCTGTGAGCTCATTTGGATGCTTCGTCAGGGTGCTTCTGGCGATGTCAGGTGAAAGTGCCGTGACGAAGGTGAGATCCTTTATTTGCCCTGTGTTCGCATCGCACACGCTATCCTCACTGTATATAATGTAGAAAAAGTCCCAGAAAGTCGAAAAACTTTTCAGCCAAATCGGCAAATATTAAAATCCCATTTAGCGCCACGTGGGCCAACTGTCGTACAAACACGACTTTTCCCTTCCAATATACGAACTATTTTTAGTATTGAGATTCACCCCAAACCCCAATCGACCCATCCCCAAAATTCTTGATTTCATCTCAATCTCCGACTCTGATACAACCAACGCTTCTTTGCCAGATTGAACGTCATCTTGGCGGGATGTTTTTGTGCCTTTTCGACCAAGAAAAAAAAAGAGAGAAAAAGGAATATCCGAAAGCTCGTAGGGGATGAAAAGTAAATAACGATGGTGGATTTTTGTGGGAGATTGTTTGGGCAAGCTGCTGGTGCGGGTGGTGGCTTGGACTCATTGAAAAATCGGCAAAAGAATCCCAAACTTTTCACTTCTCTCCGGGGATGGAGCTTGATGAGCTTTCACAGTTGCGTCACGTCCACTCACCAATAAAGGAGCCACAAGTGTGAGATGCTGTATCTGGCGTGGAATTTGAATTCTACCCAAATATATACACACACACACCACAAAATGTACTCCCGTCACGCACAGCAAAAAAGAAGGGTAAGAGTTCATTGCAACTTTCCTATCAAAAGCATAACCTTTTTTACCGAACCCCTAATTAACTTTATTCGACATGAATCATGCGAAAATGTACAAAGAAAAAAAACTGAATTGCTGTGGGATTTAGGGGTTAATCTTTTTATTTAAATTTATTTAAAAAAAATTATGTAGGATGCTATGTGGGAGTAGAGTGTTTGAAAAAAAAAAGTTTAAAGGACGTTATGAAATATATGAAAAACATACAAGCCATAAGTTATTCTGTCCTCACAAGGCAATTTCATATTGTTGTTTATTCTTTGCATTTGATGTTATTTCTTTGGCAAAATAAGTAGAGATCGTGGAGATAAAAATATTCCATAAATTTTCTTGATCTCAAAATAAATTGCATTCCATTTTTGTTTTATTTGTAAAGGGATGTGGCTTTATTGAGAATTCCTCAATTAAATTGCATAAATCACATTGTATGTATTATGCTTTGTATATCTGTGGTTGTATGTAATACTATTTCGATGGTGGTACGATTAATCCTCTCTCTAAAACCCTTAGAGGTGCCCAACTACGAACACCATTGAGATTTTGCATAGAGTAGTGCGGGACAATCAAAAAGCCGCATCGCAAATTAGAAAGCTCCACCAAAAGTTCCATTTGAATTTCGATTTGCATTGTGCAACTCGCTTTAGTGACAGCTCTGTTGGAATGGCTCTTAACCTTAATTAACATCGGTCATTTGGCACCATATACTTCTGCAATTGACGCCCCCATATGGCCGCCCTCTTTCTGCTGTAGGCTGCTACACTGTATGATGTTAGTGTGGATTATATTGAATAGCCTTATCGTGAATTTTGTCGGCTGCCACTTGTAACTAACTGACGAATAGGTGAATTATAAATTCACAATCACTTTGATCCGAACGAAGCGTAAATTTTCAATTAAATCCCTCTTTTTGTAGCACATATTTTACATATACGCTTCATACCTACATAGCCCATTTTCTCCATTCTCATGGGAATCTGAATTAGTGAGCCACATCATCCTTGCACAAATGAATTCCTTTCATACAGAGAGATATTCGGCAAATAATGCTGATGGCAATTATCAGCTCTGTCTCCGTGCAAGAAGTTGGATTTTGTAACAAAGACAATCCACATTCGGGTTGAAACTTAAACACACCCTCAGTGGAACATCCTTTAATTCTGGGGTTTATGCTACAAGGAAAACCATCCTGAATGTTGAGCAGTGTATCTAATTGTCAAAATCAACAATCACCCCCATCCCGCCTTACCCAATCTCTCGGTGAAATCTTAAACAATAGCCCGACGATCAATATAAATTCAGTTTTCACCCTTGGATGGGAGAGGAGATGAGCCTGAACTTTAGGGCTATTAAAACCATTTTTTCCATCTGCTTAATTTCATGCCAAAAGCTCCTTTATATACAACGAAAGTGTATTATACTAAACTTTATATATAGCACAGTTTTTCACAACGCCCTCCAAGCGAATGGTGAAAAAGTTTTCTGGGAAAGTTTCCAAAATCAACACAAGACTTAAGGAAGACACATTAAACCCAATAGCACACTTAATCATCCAAAATGCAGACGCATTGAGTGAAACTTTGGAACTGATTAAATATTTGCCAAACTTTAAATGATCCCGTAAAATAAATTATTGTACGAAGGAGGTTTATAATCCATTTAATGAAATCCTGGATGCAACGCCACGGTGAAAAAAAAATGAAAGCTCTGTGATAAAATCGGGAACAAAAATATGAAAATAATTCAATTTGATTTATAACAATTTACTTGGGAAAATGGAAGAAAAACAATTATTATTAGATTAAATTTAATTTATTGAAAGTAAGCAAAATCGTACGAATGAAAAGTAAATGTAATTAATGTTCCAATTTTTTCACGTGGGATACATAAGATGGAATTACGTGAAACTGCAGGATTTATTTACAGAACAAAATTGAAAATTCTGTGGAAAATATTACCACCTTTGATACCAATATTTTCCATAAAATGTACAAACATAAAAGCTTTGACAGACAAAAATTCATCTTGCATATTTCTATCACCTCTTTCAACACACGATTTGTATTTATTGATGCATCGATGATTTAAGTACGGGTACCCTAAGGGGTGATAATAACTCTTTCATGGTTGAGGTGAAGTTATTTGGGGTTTACCTGGAATACACACTGAAAGAAGGAAGGAAGAGATCAAAACTTCAACGTGCAGGAGCATCCTGTCTTGCCTTGCAGGGATTGACCTAAAAATGCTTGAATGTGAATGGGGTGTATGACCAATATTCGTGGAACTTACATACATAAGTCTACGGTATGTGCACACATGACGGGGATAACTTGAGCTAGAAAGGCAGCCTTGGCTCGGGTCTTGTTGGTTTTGTGGTGGTGACTTAGTAGCGTCAAAGATGGTCATAAATTCAAATAAGGGAGAATAAAATTGAGATCAGCATCTACCACAATATTTGAGCATTGTCACGGAGCACTTGGAATTCAGGGCACGTTGTCCTCGTGTGCCTCTCACACAGCAGTGTGTTGGGTGGGGTAGGGGTATGTGTACTTGGGGCATATTGTAAATTTGTATTATCCAACACAAACTACATTACATAGAGAGCCGAGTCCACCAGGCGTTCTTCACCGCAATCTTCATCATCCATCCACTTGAGCCATGATTGCCGAACGATTTACTCACTCAAACGAAGCACAAACATGGGTCTGTGCTTTTCGGGCGAAGCTCCTTTCTAGAGCTTTCCCAATACTCAACATCCAATTGATATCATCCACGCTTACTTCCCACTCCCACACAAAGCTCTTCTAACTTTTATATACAATTCTCCTGCGGACTTTGCTGTTTTGATCATTGTGGGGCAGGGAGAAGCGCATCGGAATTATTTGCAGAGAGAAGCATAAAAATCAATTTGAAATTTGCCTTTTTTATGTGACACGCACCGGCATAAAATCAAATACACTACCCCAAGTGTGCGATTGTGCGGAATTTGGGAGCATGATTTGAATAACCAAATCCTCTACATATATGTCAATTCACCCAGACAACTCACTATTTCTCCACCTCCATCCCTTTCCTGTTCCGGTCGTCCTTTTGTCTCACTTCCTCCTTGAAAATTTTTCCAGCCCTTTTGCCGCCCAGAATTTTCAAGAGATTTTCCGTATCTACAAAAAGGGTGGAAACTTTCCCTTATTCGGAGGAATATTTAGAATGTTAGGGGAAATTCCTGGAAGCTTCCAGTTCACCACGAGGGGGTGACTGTAGGGGAAAATTGGGGTAGTCATGCGTGTCTGGTATTGGCATTACTGACCTATTGGTGATTGATGCTGTTTTTTTTTTCTTTCTCAGATGGCTCCCGACGAGTAAGAGTGACCCCGGACAAGTGGGGTGAAGTTAGAGGGTTGTATGAATCCCTATATAGTAACAGCACAACTTTTTCCTTGCTTTCCTCTAATTATTTCACTTACTTGTAGCTTGTAATAGTTTTAAGTTACACTTTGTAATTCGCAGCAACCTCATCAAAGAAATAGTAGTTATTTGTACCTCGCCTCATTAATTGCTCTCTTTGATTAAGAAAATGCCAAGAACGGTGGTAAAAGGTGCAAATATCTATTAAATTTCATTTTGTGTACTTTTCATGACCTATTAATAAATTTAATCAGGATAATGTCGATTTAAATCAGTCTCAATTAATTTAAAATAGTTTAGAATCACAAATCAACTTTATTGAAGTTTTTTCTCAAACGATAGGTAAAGCACAAAATATAATTAATTCTGTGCTTTCCATGTTTTAATTAAATTCTCTAATTTTTTTTATATAATAAGGGCGCCAGATAGTGTAGGTTGACCGAAATTCTTTCAAATGTATTTTTTGAAATTGAATAAATTGAATTGAATATTTTCTAGCTTGATTTAAGTTTTTATTTTAAAGATTTGTTTTAAATCTCTGTGAGATTTAATGCATCGTTTTCCTAATAAAATTAATTTAAGAAAATTCAAAGAAAAGGCAAAAATGGTCGAGCTTTTTCTGTGAATTTTTTCTTCTGAGAAATCATACATTTTGAAAAAAATACCTGGAATATTTTTTTCTACACAGCAATTTTCCTCAATTTCCCACCTAAAGAAACTTTTTCATACTTGCACCCTTTTTTTCAAAGGTAAAATTGAGATCTGGTCGAGCATAAAAGGTTTTTTTATATATTTTTTTAAATGATTTTTTACTCTTAGCTATGATAAGAAAAAAATCATTTACACGGAAATGCAAAAGAAAAACTTTTTTTAAAACACAAAAGAGAGTGAAAATTATTCGGAATTTCATAATTCTGGGATTCGTTTTGGTCAATTTCGTCAGCAGAAAGCTCTCCCACGATATTTGTTGCTTATCGTGTCTCTTTTATGTATTATTCATTAAATTTATTCATATTTTGTTTTATGATATATACTGTTGGTAGCCATACGTAGTAGGTGGCTTTTTTCACATTTATATTGATTTTATCCAAAATTTCATTTTGCCCATAATTTAACTAAAGGAACAGAGAATAAACAAATGAGCTCCCCAAACTCCCCAGAGTGTGCGAATGATGTCTTGTGGGTTGACTTTTTGCCTAAGGGTTGCCCACATTTTCCCGGACCTTTTACCAAAATTAACTCACTCTCATCTATATACATACATAGTGTGTGTGGGTCTCTTCTTCCTGAGTAAATTGTGGCTTAATTTAGTGTAATCCAATCCACTCCACTTTAGCATCATTATTCTCTTTGATAGAAATTGGCTCATTTTCTGCACAATGTTCACCAATATTTTATCCACGGCACATTGTACGCTGTCCTCCAGTGTAAAAGCACCACCCAGTTGTGATTCACAAAAAGCGTTGTGTTCAGCCAAAAAAAAAAAGCAAATTCCGGAAGAGTTTCGCGTGTGGAAAATATTTTGCACGGTGTTGCAGTATGGAAATTAATCTCTAATCCGCAAAAATGGTGCTTCGTATTTCAATAAAGCGATATGAATTGAAAATTTTAGAAAATCTCCTATAATGCATTTTAAAATTCCATGAATATAGATGAGTTCGCTATGTGGCTGAATCACCAAAAACTACCTATTTCAATTAAGGAAAACATCTCTACTGAAATATGCTAATTTTTACAAAAATGCTATATTGCCAGCCAGGAGGATAGCTGCAGTTGCATCCCGAAAAAAGTGCTGTGCTTTCACATTAGTTCAAATTCAGAGTTTCATTGATGTATTAAATAAATCTTTCAGCATTAAGGTGATTAATGGTGATGGAAAGTTATTGTAAATAAATTTTGAATATGAAAATTATTGGAAGAATTTGGAAAGTTCAAAATAAAATGACTTTTATATTTTTTAATTACAAAATTAATTATATTCACAAAGGGTTTTATTACATTTCATTAAACATTCTCTTTTACATCATGGAACCCTTCAACATAATTTTTACATACAAGTTTATTATGCCCGGTATGCCACTTTCATCAAAGTGAATTTATTTAATACATGGTACAATTTTTTTGTTTACTTTAATTAAATTTGAATGTCATCATTAAATGACAGTAAAATTTTTACACATAAAATTTCACAAAGTAAATAAATTTTAACATAAAAATAAAGGGACTGACAGACTGAAACCATAGATTTTTTTAAAAATAATTTTAATTTTACATAAAACAAAAATACTTCAAAATATTTCGGTGTAACTGACATGCTTTTTTTTCAAAGTGAAAATTCATGTTGTTAGTCCTTTAAAATGTCACTGTTAATTTAATGAATAGTTAGTCATAGTCGGAGCATTTCAAAATTAACTTGTGGTATGTTGTGCTTGAAAGTTCTTTTGACAATAAACTCTTCATTGACATTGAGTGCCCTGAGGTGTACAGAAGTGGTCAAGGAAGTTTCTCAAACAATGTCACAAGAGAATTGCCCAAAATTTAAAGAGATGATTTCAGAATCAATAGCCTAGCATTTGGTGGAAAATCTTCTTTAATCGTTTTGAGTATTAAATCACAATTTGAAATTTCCAAAATAGACAATAAAAGCTGTTGAAACATGTATTTCCTAGATGATTAAATAGAGTTTTTAATCTCAATATTGATAATAAATATACCTACACAAACACATGGTACACATGGCTAGCATGGTCAACACGATAACTAAAATGGAGCTGAAACCAATACCATATTATGTACGTGTACCAGTTTATAAGCTCTTTGCCGTCACTACACTATATTAATAGCGCATCTGCTATTTATATGCGAAAATTCATATTTCCCACGAACCAATCAACTGATGAAAACTAAACAAGGAAAATGATTTTGAAATTTCCGCTAAAAAGGTCATCAATATAGGAGGATTAGTGGACGAGAAGTCTTTTAATATTACTTAAAGGAGTTGATGGCAGAATGTATGAAGGATGATCCTCTATCGCAGAACAATTTCAACCCATCTCATCTTGTAGGGGAACATAAAAAATAGAAGAATCGCGAGAGAAACTCCCCAATATCCACTGGGATCACATAGAAAAGTGCAGTGAAAGTACAGTCCGGGAAAACATAACCTCAATTTTGGAACACCATTGAAATGAATAGGAAGACCTTTATTATGTTCGACCAGCGTGGCATCGGGACCTCTTGAGCTTCTTTATAACCTTCCCAACCTTTCCTGCCTACCCGAATGAAGATTTGAATGATTTTTGCTTTACAACTTTTGTCTTTCCGGACTTCTCGTTGTTGAGTTTTAGCTGTGTTTCTTTCAGACACAGCTTTTGTGTACCGAGCAAAATCGAAAGTCGTCAGATCGGGCTCAAACTTGGTATGAGCACGAATTAGGGTCCCCACAATCCAAAAAACGTATGCGCCAAAAAATTTTTTTTCCGGCCGGCCGTCCGGCCGTCCGGCCGTCCGTAGTATAACACTAAATTGCGAGAGAACGGTGATAGATAGAGACTTGCGGTAAACGGCAAAGTTTAAATATCGACTGGAAGACATCCGATTATGAGGTCAAATCCACCCCCCCACCCCTCCGTCCGCCATTTTGAATAACCTCAAAATTTTGTTTTCGATATGTCTCAGCTGCTATTATAGCTAGAGGGCTGAAATTTTGATATGTTGTAGGGGCCATCAAGAGCTTTCCAGCGATACCTCATTTTCGAAAATCGGTCAAGCCGTTTAGTCAATATGGCCGCCACAATTTTTCATCGAAAATCGACCATAACTCGAAAACAGCTTGACCGATTTTGATCAACCCGGGCTCAAATGAAAGCTCTCAACAAACCCTACAACTCTCTAGAACATACGAAGTTTCAAAAGTGACCGCTAGAGGGCCAAAAATCAAAAATAAAATTTTCGATAAGTTTTCGATGAATATCTCGAAAACGCCATTATCGATTTGCTTCATTTTTTGATATGTTATAGCTGACCATATTATCTAGCTCCATGCCAAAAATGAAGAAAATCTATGTCTCCGTTCTCGAGATATAGCCTTCCAAAGTTGGCATGTCATATCTCGGGTTCTACAAGTCCGATTTTGATCAACTCAAGTGCAAATGAAAGGTTTCGTGAAGCCCTACAAATGTCTAGAACATTGCAAGTTCGAGAAATGACCGCGAGAGGCGCTAAAGTCAAAATCAATATTTTCGAAAATTTCGAACTCGAATTTTTCGAAAATGCCATTATCGATTTACTTCATATTTTAATATGTTATAGTTGAGGTTAAGACCTTTCCAACGATAGCTCAAACTCGAAAATCTATGGAGCCGTTCCCGAGATATGGCGTTTCAAAGATTTATTAGGGTATGACTTTTCAACTTCTCCCGACTTTGCGCGTATTTAAATTAATTTGCGTTCTAGTTTGCTCTCACAAAATTGGTACACTGAAAGAAACACAGCTCCCGTAAGCTTGGTCAGCTTACCCGTACATTTTTTTTCTCTTGGAGTGCTTTCTCTTGGATATGGGCTCAACAGCAGGGCGTTTCCTGTACTTGGGTGGACGTTTTGGATCTACGGGGGCAAGAAGATTCCGATCTGACTCCGCTCCAACTCCCTCTTTGAAATATTCAGCATCATCTTCATGTGGACACGTTAATTGTGGGAAACATATTCTGCAACATCTGTGCCATAAGCTTCAGATGTTTCCCTTGGCCAGAAAGGCTGTTGAGCACCACAAGAGGAGCTGATCCGGAGGCTTTGTCATCATCATCATCATCATGCTTGGCCGCCTTTAGGCTGAAATTACATCCATAAGGATGAATCTACAAAAATGAGAGAGAAATTGAATTCTGGGGCCTTGCGGGAAGCTTCCCGGAAACTCACCTTGAACGTTAAAGTAGGCCCTCGGAAAGCTTTGTTACTTTACACAAAACTGTCGATTACAGTTCCAAGGGAAAGCACTCCAAGAGAAAAAAAAAACTCAACAACGAGAAGTCCGGAAAGACAAAAGTTGTAAAGCAAAAATCATTCAAATCTTCATCCGGGTAGGCAGGAAAGGTTGGGAAGGTTATAAAGAAGCTCAAGAGGTCCCGATGCCACGATGGTCGAACATAATAAAGGTCTTCCTATTCATTTCAATGGTGTTCCAAAATTGAGGTTATGTTTTCCCGGACTGTACTTTCACTGCACTTTTCTATGTGATCCCAGTGGATATTGGGGAGTTTCTCTCGCGATTCTTCTATTTTTTATGTTCCCCTACAAGATGAGATGGGTTAAAATTGTTCTGCGATAGAGGATCATCCTTCATACATTCTGCCATCAACTCCTTTCCGGAAAAAACAATTAAACCAATAAAAGCTGGCGTTTGAATGGTTTTCGTGAAAGCTTCTCTATAAATGAAAATTTAATGTTAATTTTTGGGATATTAAAGGTAGAATGGATTAATTTCTAATTAATTTTTAAAATACTAAATACTTTAAAAAAATACTGAATTCTTTCAATATTATTTGATTTTATTTAATTTTTGTACAAATCATTCCTAAATTTTCTATGGAATTTCAGTGAAAATCTGTGTTCCTTATGCTCATTACATATTTTAAAATAAAATTTGGGCACTCTTCTATGGGATTATTTAAGGATAAAATTTTCAGTTGATTTTCAATGAATTTTCAATGAATGTTTAATATATCTCAAGGCACGTGGATGAATAAATCCAAGGTAGTAAATTAAAACTACATTACAGAGTAGGATTTCTCTCTCCAAAATGCCAAGGTACTAAAAGGAGAATTCTCTTAATAAAGGTCTCTAGTGGAAGCCATCACAAGTGGGTTTGATGCGTGATTGCTTAGGTGTCTGGATTAGGGATTATCTCGCCTTAAAACCTTGAGTTTATTCTCTCTATTCCCATATTACCTCTGTTGCTCATCACTTTTCGTGAAAATCGATGTGTGAGAGAGTGTTTTGTGTTTCAAGTAAAGCGCCTTTGATCCCACACCCCTGCACAGGCATAAATTGGATGATGCCGTGGATGATGGGATGATTATAAGGGTGGGCTCGTGTTTTGGGGGTGGGATGCAAAAAAGGGTCTCTTCACACACAGATTCCACCACTTTCTCGTGCTCTGCTGAGACGAAAACACACTGGCATGTGCTTAATTATGAGAAGCGACTCCGGGGACTAAGAGAGAAAAGTGGGATAACTAAAAGTGTTTGTACTGAAAATGGAGGCGCCTGGTAAGTATGGTAATCTTCTCGTTGTACAGGTTGACTACCGTCTCTCCTTGCCTTTGTATTTATGTGTTTTTGCAAAGAGTTCGCTGTGTGTATCTATAAAACTCAAATACATTGTTTATCCCCATGGCAGAGTAGAGATTTTCCACCTGAAATCACGTGAGATAATTGCTTCGTATTCAATCAGGATGGATGTTATGTGTATTATGAGAACATTTCCACTCTTACTCCCCATGGGAAATGGTGGAAAGAATTAAATTGCACAAATAAATTTGATAGGGGGGAACACATAAAATTCACTCCGAGTCCCTCGCACAATCACGTACAATGGTATCCAATGTTAGTTTAGGAACACCATACAAAATTACATCATTAGAAATTAATTTGCCCCCACTCCTACTGTGTGTACTGTACTGTACCTCACAAAAGGCGTCACATTCAAATTAATGAGGGTGCAATTGCATTTTACAGCATAAAGAGAGGCAATGGGATGGGATACCATGTTGGATGAAACAAATTATCTGATAGTAAATAGTATATTCCTCCCAATAGAATTTAGTTTAAAATTTTTAACTCAATTACCCGTTTATAAATAATATTCTATTTTTCATTTATTCACAATCATTGCTAATTTCTGTATAATAAACCTCCATGAAAGCATGTGCATATTATTACATTTTCAATATTAAACTATGCGCACTCATTAAATTTCTATTGATTCATATCATAACCATTTTTTGGTCCAATTTTTTTTTGAAAAATATTCGTAAAGTGGCTATAAAATTTATCATAATGTCACCAAAAGTGTACTTTACTGAAAAATTATTATGCACAAGTGTGCAAATTGTTGACATAATGTACACATGCACGGTTGAAAATAAAGTGTTATTGCTCTGCTGGGGAGGATGATTGAAAGTAATGCTGAAATTTTGGAACTTTTACCTTTTGCTTTTCTCAAGAAAGTTTCAAAAAAGAAAACATTTTGGGCGGAAGTAACATTAAGGTGGTCTTCCGTATTTAATTAAAAACAAGAGCTGTGTTTAAAGTCTTTATAATGAAGTCTATTAGTTTGTAAAGTTCAAAATTAGTAAGAAAAAAAAGAAGCTTTTTAAACGGCTCAAATTCTCATATAAGGAAACTTTCTTAATTTATTACCAGTAATTAAATTATAGGGATCAGTTAATCTTTTGCTGTAGTAGTGAAAATGATTTAAGCTTTAAAGGAAAGAAACTATATTTTAAATAAGTAAAGCATCATTCACACCATTTCCACCAGTGCAATTTGAATGAGCGATGCAGTAATTATAATTTCGCCATTGTATTTATTTAATAGTTCCGTAATTGGCACATAAATTATTCATTCAAATTGATGTACATCATCCAAGCTATACGCCGCCTACTCGTGGTTCGAGTAGGCGGCAGTTGACTTTTGGTGTGTGTACGTGTGGGGGGTGGGCTACATAAATGTGGTCTACCTGATATGCAATAAATTAATCTCATATGGACGATTTATTTAAAAGTGTCGTCACTCGAGTGGATGATGAATAAATTCAAGTGGTTTGCAAATTTTCATAACGACATGGTTGCAAAATGTAAAATAAATTCATCCGTGAGTTGGGTGAGAGCAATTTACTTATGCTATGTATTGTACATATATAGTGTTTATGTTGTTCATTTGGGTAAATTTGTTGATTAAATGATGTATAGAAACGGCAAACTTACGCCATACATCGTCCACAATTCTATATATCAAAATTCTAGGCATATTCAACGAGGAAAGAGAAAACGAGAAATGGATAGGTGGTAAATATAAATTGCTCCAATCTTTACCTCCTTGAGTCCCAACAACGGCATGGAGTGTCATTTTCCTGTATATGGAGCTTTTCGACAATCTGCCATTATTGCTGCGCCAGAAAAAAAAACACTTTTCTCGCACGAGATCCCCATCGGCATACGGGGGTTGGGGGTGCGTCCTCGTGCTTTTTGCCAAACTTGATGGATTCCCCATCCACAACTTGGGGAACGATTGGCGCGCAGTAAATAAATCAGGGGGATGTTGCGATAAGGAGGAATATGGGATTGCGCTATATTTGTCTACCACACCCCGGAAATACTTTATTTTTATTTCATTTCATTTTTTCTCTCCCCCATCCACACCCCTTTTTGCCACCCCCGAAACAACACTCATACATACGGAATTTGGTTTGGAGGAATCAAAGAAAAAAATTGTTTCTTTTCGTCCTTTTTACGAGCTTTCCATTTCAATTGAATTACTTACAATTCCCTCTCTTTCTGTGTGTTAGATCATTTTGACAAGCTACATCTCCCGAAAGCAAAATACCATAAACCCCAAAATCCACTTCTCCGCGTTAGGGAAGACGAAGCGGAAAGCTCTCAATTCCCATCACACAGCAGAAGGGAGAGAGAAAAAATATTTTTAATTTTATCGCTTTCAATCTCATTCAACAGAGTGATAAAATTTCGAGATTGCATATGAATTTAATGTGTAGCTTATATTGTCTTTGAAGAGGCAAAGAAGGTGAGTGATGAAAAACGTATCTCATTTTATTAAAAAAAATCGAATTAATTATTTTTAAATTATGTTTGTGACTCTTGTTTGCTTAAGGCTTCCTGAAATTCAAAAGTTTAATTTTAAATTAGATTTTTTGGGTGATTTTATAGAATAAAGCTTAAAAGCTCTTGATGCCCCTCTACAATGAATTAAAGTTTCAATTCCCTGCTATTAAATAATTAGTTGGTGTTCCACTTCGTGGCCAACACCAAGTATTGTAATCGTCGGAAAAACCGACCACCTCAGATCGGGCTCAAACTTGGTATGAGCACGTTTTAGACATCCCACATTACGAAAATGGTGGTGGAAAATTTTTGATCCGGCCGGCCTGCCGGCCTGCCGGTGGTCCAAACTTTGCCTTATAGCTCGAGAACGGTAACAGATAGAGACTTCTGGTTTGAAGTTTTCTATAGAAATGTGGGTGTAAAATTTCATTTTTTCGCATTTTCAAAATCCAAGATGGCCGCCATCCGCCATTTTGAAATACTGTCAACCACTTCCCTTACAGCTAGAGGTCTGAAATTTTAGTATGTTGTAGAGCTCAGTGAGACGTTTTCATCGACAATTCATACTTGAAAATCGGTCAAGCGGTTTAGCAAATATGGCGGCCTAAAGCAAAAAGTGTTTTTTCAATATAACTCGAGAACGGCTTGACCGATTTTGATCATCTTGGTATCAAATGAAAGGTATTGAGAAGCCCTACAACTGTCTAGAACATTCCAAGTTCCAAAAACGTCCGCAAGAGGCGCTAAAAACAAAAACAAAAATTGCCTAACTTTAAGGGGCAATATCTCCGAATCCCCATTAGGCAAATCTTTTAAATTTTGATATGTTGTAGCCTGACTCAATATCTTTCACCAGTCCGAAAATGAAGAAAATCTATGTCGCCGTTTAGAAGATATGGCCATTTGAAAAATTCTTGAATTTGAAAAGTTCTAAGAGCCATATCTCCTGAACTGCTTGTCCGATTTTGCTCAACTTGGTATTAAATTAAAGGTTTTGCAAAACTCTACAACTTTCTAGAACATCAGAAACCTCTAGAACTATTCCTTCAGGATAAAAAATGCCAAAATCTGTTTTGGTGAAACAAAAATCCGCCATTTTGTGTTCTAGTGGTGACCTTGAAATGTATCGAAACATATGTCAGATTATAGCTTATTTCAATACCTTTCCATAACTAGTCAAGAAATTTCTGTAGGTTTTATAGAACTTGAGATATGACCATTTTTATGCATCAAATTACTGAATTTTACAAAAAAAAATCAACTTTGCCTACTAATACTGATCACAAATCGTATTATAACGTATAAACTAACTTCTATACGTTGTGGGACACCAACTCTTATAACTGGACGCGTTATGATTGACTTACTTTCTATGTAATTTAAAATACCTAAAATATTAAAAATCTGTCATCCGGTGAATAATTAGAGTAAATATAATTTTGTCAAGAGTTTATTTTAAAATAAAAATCCCAACACTGCGCTATGACTTTCAACACAGCACTGTATTATTTCCTTTGTCGTCTCATCGGGGGGTCTTCGACCTGCTCCCATAAAACCACTCGTGTTTCCCATTGAATTAATTGACTTAGGATCTCGATTTTCACTTTCACTCCGCCCCCTACGGCCCTACCACTTGGTGGGAATGCCACAAAAATTCCACCTTATCTGATAATTCAATAAAACCCACCTTTTGTGTCCTCATCAATGAGCTCTGAGCCATTGCTGAATCGCCAAGGGAAATAGATGAGAACGGAAGCAATCGCAAGGACTATCGCCACTCACACCAATTTCCCACTGACTGTTCAAACCCCACAAGAGTGTCCTAGGAGACACATAAATCTCTTTTTCTTTTCCTGGGTAGTGACTCCACATATACTCTACGATGCTTTTTTCTCTGTGAATCCTCCTCAGTGGTTGACGCGTCAATTTCCCGAGCAGTAGATTGTTATCTATGTGAGAGGAAAGTGTTAATGATATATATCGATTCGCCGTCAACGCACGAGCCTCACAAATACCGGGGATAATTAAAGTTGGTTACCGAACGTGACGCATCATAAAATTATAACAATTAATTGATGATTTTTCTCATGGTGGAATGAGCATAAAATTTCGAGGGTGCTGGATATTCTCATAAAAAGATTCCCTTTATATTGAAAATCATCAATATTGAGTGATGGATAAAATTAAATTTTCCTGCTATAAAAAGAACCGGAAGAGAGTGAGAAATTGATAGTCTTTTTCCACACTGAAAATAGATATAATTTTCAGCAGCTTGCGACATTTATTGAAATCAATTCGTCTTCCCCGCGTGGGGAAAAGAATACCACGGCAGATGTAAAAAAACGTAAAAAGATATTGAAAAATATTGCTTCTGCCGTGACCAGGAATTGAACCTGGGCTTCCTCGGCCACAACGAGGTGTCATGACCACTAGACGATCACGGCTGTGCTCCACTCCATTCTCTGATGTTTAAAAATTGACAAAAAACTTTCACGAAAGTCAGCATATCAATTAATAATAAAAAAAAAGGAAAATAAAAAAAAATTGTAGGCTGTTTGCCGTGACCAGGAATTGAACCTGGGCTTCCTCGGCCACAACGAGGTGTCATGACCACTAGACGATCACGGCTGTGCTCCACTCCATTCTCTGATGTTCAAAAATTGACCAAAACTTTCACGAAAGTCAGCATAAATCAATTAATAATCGAAGAAAAAGTAAAATAAAAAAAATTGTAGGCTCTTTGCCGTGACCAGGAATTGAACCTGGGCTTCCTCGGCCACAACGAGGTGTCATGACCACTAGACGATCACGGCTGTGCTCCACTCCATTCTCTGATGTTCAAAAATTGACAAAAAACTTTCACGAAAATCAGCATAAATCAATTAATAATCGAAGAAAAAGTAAAATAAAAAAAAATTGTAGGCTGTTTGCCGTGACCAGGAATTGAACCTGGGCTTCCTCGGCCACAACGAGGTGTCATGACCACTAGACGATCACGGCTGTGCTCCACTCCATTCTCTGATGTTCAAAAATTGACAAAAAACTTTCACGAAAGTCAGCATAAATCAATTAATAATCGAAGAAAAAGTAAAATAAAAAAAAATTGTAGGCTCTTTGCCGTGACCAGGAATTGAACCTGGGCTTCCTCGGCCACAACGAGGTGTCATGACCACTAGACGATCACGGCTGTGCTCCACTCCATTCTCTGATGTCCAAAAATTGACTAAAACTTTCACGAAAGTCAGCATAAATCAATTAATAATCGAAGAAAAAGTAAAATAAAAAAAAATTGTAGGCTTTTTGCCGTGACCAGGAATTGAACCTGGGCTTCCTCGGCCACAACGAGGTGTCATGACCACTAGACGATCACGGCTGTGCTCCACTCCATTCTCTGATGTCCAAAAATTGACTAAAACTTTCACGAAAGTCAGCATAAATCAATTAATAATCGAAGAAAAAGTAAAATAAAAAAAAATTGTAGGCTTTTTGCCGTGACCAGGAATTGAACCTGGGCTTCCTCGGCCACAACGAGGTGTCATGACCACTAGACGATCACGGCCATACGCCATACGATCACCAACAATTTTAACTTAAATCACATATTGTTACTTCTTTCACCAAATAAAATCATGAAAATTTTATACGCTCTACTTCATGCGCCAACCCATGAAATTGGATATCTTGATGAATTGCCTCAAAAAAGCAGCACACAACCATGCAGCATAAATTTTCTTCGAGGTGTTGTGTCTTTTGGAACGAATTGTTCGTGGTGTTTGTGCCACCCATGCTGTCGGTATAAATCTTAAAAATACAAAATTGACTGTACTACAATTTGTGCATATTTCTTTTCCATTTGAAATTCAAGTTTCGCGACAATAAATTTATCATATTAGACGTATTAGAAAAACGTTTTTGTATGGATTGTATGGTGAGACATGAAAGATATTTTCTACAAGCTTCTATTACATAAAATCACCAAAAGCTCTAAATGGGTAAAATGCATTATGAAAAAACAAAGATCGCAGTTTTAAAAAATTCTCTATCCTCAATTTAATCTCAAAACACAAAGCTCTCACCTTCTGAATGAATTCTCTATAACTGAGAGGATTTTACATTCTTTTCAATTTATTCAGCATAAAAAACTTCAAGTGCAAATCAACAACAAAAAGTTAGCTTATTAATTACATAAAACATAAGATGTTTTGTTACCTCGTGTACGTCAGTTGCAAGAAGATTCTTTTCTTTGTTCTATTCATTAGGTGTGACGTACTATTCGAAAGAATTAAAAGAGAAGAAAACTCTTCAAAAGAACTCGTAGATGAATGCATTTTCATCTCAATGTACATTTCTTTCCTGCATCTAAATTAGTCCTATACGAAGTAAAATGAAAAAAAAATCCTTAAAGTTTCATGACTTAATTCATTACGCGAAGGCAAAAGCGTCGTGAATAGAATTTGTGAGGTATATGAAGTGGAAGTGAAAAAATGCATGGGAATATGCCAAGCAATTCTTTTGGCTCAAAATTGAGGCATTCAGTGGGAAAAAAGCTTTTCACATTTCGCATAGCGGATGTGGGGAAAGAAAAGTGAAAGGGAGAAAGCGGAAAATTGGCCCCTCGCAGAAACAAATAAGGTGTTGCGGTGGTAGAAGAATACAGCTGGGAGTAATTCACTGTGTGAATATTTGAAATTTTGTTTGAAGGGAGTGGAGTAAGAAAAATTCATCATCCATTTAACATTTAACCCGTAGCAAGACAATTTGGCTCTCCTTTTGCCCCTATTTCACTTCTTGTGGATTTATAGTACATCCATGTATATTTTATATATCTTTCATTATATATGTATATTATACATACATAGGGGAGGGCGGGGCTAATAAAGTCACTTAAGGGTTTGGAAAAAGCTTAAAATATCATATTTCCTAGCTGGATAGAACAAAATGATCTGAGAAAGAGTTGTAGGGCAGTAAATTTCCTAAAGAATTGAGCAATACATTTCGCTTTATCTGTTTGGGAAATATGATATTTTGAGCTTTTTCTAAACCCTTAAGTGACTTTTTTAACCCCGCTCTCCCCTATGTATATAAATAAAGGTATTGACTCACCAAGTGACTTCACTACCTTTCCTTCGTACAGCAGAGCTTTAGTTGATTCGGCAAGTTTAGCATCTCACTGAAGATTTTTTTTCTCAACGTTTACTTCTTGCGGCAAAAAAGCTTCTCTTTTGGCCTTTGGCTTTATATTACTTGTACATATTTATGTTTGTAAATATGTTTAATGAAAATAAAGAAATGTTTAAGAAATGAAATATCTTTAAATCTTATCAAGACAATTTCTTAGGAAAAGTAAATTATTGATTATTTTATAGTACCTACCACAAATGAGAATAAATTTTCCGTCAATTATTTATGTAAAAATGTAAAATAAAAGACAAAAGAGGAGCAGAATAAGTTTATAACACAGTCTTTGAATATGAAAGTGAATGTCAAAAAGTTGATACTCATAAAGGAGCGTATAAAGTAAATGAGTGAAGAGTGTCTCAAGAGGATGGTTGTAAGAGTTCCTATCCGAAGTACTGCATAGTTTAAAAAATGAATTTTATTACTTTTCTGAGTATCATGTTAACCATTCGTTCGCTAACTCTGATGTACTAAAACGCAGTGTTAGAAGGTTTATCGAGTCTTTAGACATTTCTTTGTAATTTTTTATGAACTATCTTTTGTTAATGTTTAAAAATTGACGTGATAAATCAAAAACATATTTTCTGTAATAAGAAATAAAATAATGTAATAAAATTCATCTCCTTGATACCCTCTGCTAGGCGTATGAACAGTTCACGATAAGAATCTCTTTAGCGAATTTAATGAAAAAAATCTCAAGAATTTTCTAAATCCATAATAAAGAAAATTTTCTCATAAATCTTGAGAATCATTCAGTATTGGGCATTATTCAGCGACCAAGAAACCCTTGAAATCTTTAAATTTTGCACTGAAATTTCAAGATTTCAAGCGAATTTCAAGGGTTTCTTGGTCGCTGAATAAAGCCCATTATCACGCATTTTTTGGATTTTTTCTTTGCGATTAAAACTTTTCTCAGACAGAATGAGTGCTATCTAAAGCCATATGATCTAGTTTCACGAGTTTTCGCAATTCAATTACAGCTTTAAAATATATATTGCTTCATTTTCATGGCTTCATGCAGTGAAGCACTTCTTGGAACTTTAATATCATTCTTTCCGTTTACTATCCCGTCCAAAAAAATTGCATCTGATCTCATACATGTTAGTAAAGAAAATTCTTTCATTTGATTTTCTTGGAAATCTCAATTTTCTTCTGTACATTACCATTATTGTACGAGAAAATGTATACACTTTGAGAAAATTTCTATAGGGAGTAGCTTCCGCTTAATGTTTGTCGTGTGTACTACATAATCATTTTCATGGTAGTTAAGGAAAGAACTCACCCAGAGGTAACTTTTAGACGGGCCAACGACAATTTCGAATTTCTCCATCGATAGCCCACAAAAGTGTTTTAAATTGAACGTGCGAAATGTGTTTTAAATGAAAATTTGCATCATCAGTTCATGAGGGAGGGCGCAGAATGTTGTACAGAAAAAAAGGTACCGACAAAAAAAAGCTCCCTCTCGTCTTCAATTGAGTGTCTGTGAGGGGATTAATGAGTTTCTTAAATGATTCCACGCGACGACGAGGGTGAAATTTTGCGAGTGCGAAAGTAGAGTTTATCGTGCGGCGTGCTCAATATTGGATTTCGCATATTAACATTTTGTGCCCGTCGAACTTTTGCATCGAAAGTTGTTACGCGGTGTAACCTCTGAATATTATTATGAAAAAAGTTTCCTTCCAGGAAAGACTCTCCCCCCCCTCCTTCCTTCCAAACTCCGTTTGTGACTTTTCGGCCCTCATCATCTTGATTTTTTCCCGCATCTTTAGAAGCTAAAGAGTATATCATCGCTACCGTTCGTTTGCTGATGTGCAGACTTGGATTATCCTCCTAAGGGGATGAAATCATCGCTGTAACTTTTGCTTGGCACACTTAGCTACATACATATATACGTATATATAGCAAAGTTCTGGACCAAAGCTCGCAACCCCACCACACCATGGGGAACAGTATATATGGAGAAGATTTGTGGGGAGGGTGAGCGTCACAATATGGCTTTTTGCACTTTTACAGCAGAGAATGCTTTCGAAACTTTCTCTCCGCCACTCGCCATTGCCTCGGAATATGTACATAGTCGCCTTGTCGGTTATAAAGGGGAAATTATGGAAAATTTCCATCCACCCACTCTCATCATTTGAACTTTTTTTCTTCTTCGTTTTTTTTTCCACGCTTCGTGTCGCCTTTTTCGACCACCAAATATTCATCCACCAGCAGACACGTTTTTCCATCCTTGTATGAACCTCGCCCTTCTTTACTTTCCCATCTGGTTTCTGTGTGGCGAAAGTATTGAACTAAATTCACTTGATATCCAAACGAATCTTCATAGGCAATGGTTGTTAATTTTTGTTATACATCATAGTTTAATGGAATTACGACGGAAGATTATGCTGATGGCTTTCCGGTGTTCGGTTACAAATAGGATCATTACGAAATATTTTTTTTTAATAAAATTTTTATTAAGCACAGTTGAAAGCTCTAAGAAATTTTTTTCTAAAATATCAGTAAAGCTTAAATGAATTAAATTAATTTCTTTAGTTGAGAGAGTTAAGAAATCATACAAATCTTTTGAGGAATTTTAATGGATTTTTTCTTAGAAAATAAAAAAAAACTTACGTATTAAGTTACTCTAGAATCCTCCTTTAGCGAAATAAGAAGTATTTTCTTTCTAAGAAGTGAAGCTTTTACAGAGACTCACCCAAAAGAGCTTATCCCAGAACTTTCAATTCAACCCCGGCATTTGGAATAAGCAACGCGTGGGCGAGTGCTGCGATGAAAGCTCTACGTTAACATAAATATTACAAATGCTCTCCCCAGCAGCCCAACATTCTTCATCCGCGCTACTGTATAGTTGACATAAATGGAGCCGAGGGAGGTGTGAGATAATGGGATGATAAATGTTTATGATTATATAGAGCTGGGAGAGAAACTCCAAAAGTTCACCCATCTGCCGGGGCTGGTGGTGCTACTGGTGCTGCTAAAAAAAGTGTATAATATCCAATCCCCCCAGTGGAGTTGCCATCAGCTTGTAAAAATTCAGCAATCTTTTCAATGCTGCTAACTTCATCAAATTACTTCAAAATTATTGATTATATGTTTCGCCTTCTCCGGGTGTACTATTAAACAGAAAAGCAGGATGATTAAATTCCCGGATGGCGAACTTTATCCCAGTAGAAGAAGCACCATATAAAATTGACATGATTTCCTCGCTACCATCCTCGTCTCTATATAATGGAAGGAAAAATCCATTGAGTACACTTAATTCTGTTTCTTCTTGAAAAATTTAATACCTTTCAAACACGTGGCGATAGAACATGACTGCTATATTTCTTGGAAAAGTTTATTGACCAGAGATAGCTCTAAAAGTAACAATATCGAGACACTAAAAGGGTTAATATAAGTATGAGTGCAAAATTGCAATTCATATTTTATAGCGATTTAACGATAAGAATATAATGGCTATAAAGTTTATATTCATGCCAATAAGAGCAATCTAATACTATTTAAAATGATTTGTGAAAATTATTACACAATGAATTAAATTTTATTGCAATTGACTGCCATAAATCATGTGATAAATACCTATATCCACATGCACAATATACAACATAATGTGCATATGTGTGGAGTACGTATGAGCTTTCAGATAATAATTTTACTTTTTTTCGGATAATTGAGGCTATTTATGAAGATAGAAAGCATTTGATAGGCAAATCAAATGTTTATTTAATTATTTAAACTTTGTTATAAATATTAGAATTAAAAAAAAAACTATCTCGAGATGTCAAGATTTTTGCTTAAATTCTGTAGATTCCTTAGAATTGAAATCCTTTCAAAAATAAAAATTTCACTTTGTAATTGAGAAGAAGAGAAGTTTATCCAAATGAAACTACAATGCAAAAGAAAAACATTTTCAAAGTTTCCCTCTCTTATAGCTTTTAATGTTAGAAAATAAACATAATTTTACAAAGTTCTTCTCTCTCGTGGAAAATCTTCTTTTAATGAGATTATTGTCCATTTCACTTCAATGTTGATGATCTAAAATGTTTGAATTTCAGAATAAAATCCCCAAGAGTGACTTTGAAGGGATTTTCAGAAGCACGTTCCCTACATACATACATTTTACCATGTAGTCCACTTCTTATGGCTTTCTCTACATATATATGTACAATACCTTGTGCGATTACAAAGTTCTATGGCTCGTTAGGAAGTTTTGTCTGATTGTTGATTTAATTTTACAAATTTACTTCGAATCTCCGTGTTCCTTGTAGGAGAGTACATCTTCTTCGTCCTCTTAAGTGAATGGTGGCGAAGTGCATTGAGTTGTGTCTGATTTGCTTGTTTACACTATATTTTAAGCACTATATGTACCTACTACTCGTAGGTTTATCGCACCTATGAACACAGTGTACCAGTGTCTGTTGGTTCTTGAATGTTCAATTCCCATTGCTCTTTGTCGCTTCATGAATTTTGCAATATGTGTCAACATTACCTACGAATTGCCTTACTGAAGAGCTTTTCTATATATAGAGACTGCTTCAATAATTTTGAAAACAAATTCTTTCATTTAGTGATAAAGTAGTGGTTGATTTATAAATCAAAAGGACTTTGATTGTCGTGACAGTTGAAGCTCCTTATCGACGCATTAATCATTTAAAATTTACGCAAAGCGTGGTCCTTCGGTGTGGAAAGGGGTGAAGATGGATGTTCGCCGGAAAATGTCGAAATGGCTTTCTTCGCATTTCCGCGTGGGTACATACATATATATGAGTGTGTATGTGTCAGGAATAAATGGCTTAACCACCAAGCTTTGGAATATTCTAAGATGACAAATATACCTATCCCTGACGATAGCTCTAATTTATTAACATAAAGTACAAGAAACATGCACGCTAAAGTTATTTATGTCACGTATTCGACATTAATCTATGATTTATATACAAATTATGGAGCTCAACCGTTGACGGATGAGTTTCTCTTGGGCTTTTTTTTCATTCTCCCTCAACTGGAAAATATTCTCGCTTTTAGGGGGTGTTTTGGAGATATATAATTGGAATTCCACGAAATACCTAGAGGGAGCCAAATAATGATGTTGGGAAATTGTGCGGGAAAAAAAGCCAGAAGGATCTAATAAAATAAGCACAAAGCAAACAAAATATCCCCAAGGTCTGAAAAATGAGAGAATTAAAAATTAATAGAAGAGAAAACCATACCTAATTATTTAGGCGTTAATAACGTTTCAAAAGGGTTCAGAACAAAATTTTCACCAACTATCCCAACGAGAACTATTTTCCCAAATGTTGACTTTGTGGAAATAATTTCCAAAATATGTCGAAAGTAGCTGCCCTATTTTGGAAGGAAATCATCTTTCGGAATATATTCGGCATATTTCCTTATCAAGCAGCCCAATTTCTGCCCTATTTTTAAGTAAAAAAAATTGGGCAGTCCAAGTGGAAGATATCTCGAAAAAGTTTCGACGCCTTCCCAATAGGGAATTGGGTGTGGACAGTCTGTCGAAATTTTTCCTTCCTCCATTTCCTTTAATATTAGGGAAAAAATAAGGCCGCTTGTCGACTAATATTCGACATGCTTTCGACAATCTTTTCAATTTTTGCCCTATTTCTTCCCAATTTCTGCCCTTCTCCAGATTTTTGATTTCATATTTTGTCAACAGATGGACTTTAAGGTTTGGAGGTTAATGAGCTCAATGGCGTACTTATTCATGCGCGGCAAATCAAAAATTTACTTGCTAAAATTAAATTCGATTTATTAATTATCTGAGACTTTTGCATCCAAAATAAGTTGGCCAACATGTTTTAGGATGTGTAAAGAAATTTTAAAAATGCTTTCAACAAGGTTTTGGAAAATTTCATTTTTTTATGTGCAATTAAAATATAATTAAAAATTTGAATTTGTGAAATGCAATGGCATTTTATCGCCTATGGCAAATATTCATGACGGGAAAAGGGTGTGGCATGGTTTTCCAAAGACCAAGCGTCAGGATAACTCGCAATATAAAAATATTAATATTTATTAATGTAGTACCGCTGGTACTAACTGTCATGGTATAGGACAGATTGGCTTATGTGTGTGGGGTTGGCGGGCGTCTTAAGGTGACTCTCTCTCCCAACCACCGTAGTACGGTTGGCTCAGTTACTCGTGGGCCATGGGGACGTACGGACCGGACTCACCCCCATAAGTCTGAATCGTAGTACCTGGCTATGACAATTGGTATCTCATTGTCAGGTATTTTACAATTCAGAAGTGGGATAAGCCCAAAACTCGTTCGCGGAAGTGGAAAAAGTGCGTGTACGTAAAATTCGTGAGAAACGCGAGTGAAAAAATTCCATGGCGTCACTTTGACGTCACCGTGTGGAATTCGCGGAAAAAGTCCACCGTTTTGGGACTTTCGCGGCGTAGAGAATCGCGTTGTGGCACCCGTGTGTGCCTTTTATAGTTTTCCTCGGCGGGAAAAGTGCCGTTTTGTGTGAAAACGCGTCGAAATGTCGTGAAAATCGCGAGAAAATACGTGCCATTTTTGACATGTCGTGACGTGTTCGTCGCGAAATGCAGGGGGAAAAAAGTCCTTCGTGGGGCTTTTCCGTGGCATGGGAATCCGCGTAATGTTTCCCTGAACTGTGAAAAACGGTTTTGCAGCTGGAAAAGCTGACCGCGTGTGAAAAATTATGACATTTTCGGGCGTAATTTCAATGCGCAAAAACGTGGCGTGAGAAAAAGAGAACAATATGTGTGTGTGTGCTAGAGCGGCGCGCGCATGGATGGTACGCGTGTATGTGTGAGCAGCAGCGAGGAGCGCAGCAGCGAGCGACCAGAGAGCATCACACACACACTCACACCAACAGGGCCTGCATCGCACAGCGAGCCTGGCACGCTGAGCAGGATGCGGGGAAGAGATACATGCACCAAATGCATGCAAAATAAAAGAGAAGGGAAAATCGCAAGTATTTTCTTCTAGATTGGAGAGTGGTATTCTCCAAATTGGTTGTGTTGATATTATTGAATTTTATTTCAATGTTAACCCTGAAAAGCGCTTTTCAACCCCCTGATATTCTCTTAATGTTGAATTTTATGTTTAAACATGTTTAGGTTAAGAGAATTATGACTGATTTAAGGAATAAAAATGAGAAGTTATTCCTTTTGTAATGCATTTACAGTTGAAGGCTTTGTGTAGGAATATCATCTTTTAGATGAAAACCGATTTTATTCAAACAAAGCCTGAGTTGCATAAGAATTATGTATGAAACCACAAGGTTGAAATTTTCATAAAAAAAAGAAGAGATGAAAATTTCAAAGGGATTGAAAAAAAAAAGGGTTTAATTCTTATGCAACGCAACAAAAATGACCTTTAATTGCAAGTTTCTTTCAGCGAGGAAAAGAAAATGAATTAAAATAAAAAAAATATATATTGTTTTATTCTTTAATGTAAATTTTGTTTACATGAAGTGAGAATACATGAACAATAGGAACATTTGTGACATCTGGTTAAAATTCACATCTGTTGAGGATGAAAGGAATCGACGAAGAGTGGCTATAGACGCAGATGAGTCTCTGTCAAGAGTATAGATTCATGGAAGGGAATTTTGGACAGTCTAAGGCTGCGTTGTGGAAAGAATGTTGACGAATGAGGATTTTTGGATCTTGGTAGTTTTTCATTAATCTCTGGTCAGGATAATAGAACAAGCCGAGGGAAAAAGGAGTTCTAGAAATTCTCCGAAGTGAGGAGAATCGGTTGGTTTGTTCACAGTGTAGTCCGAGACGAAAAAACCAAGGAGGAAATGTAGACATTTGGTGTCTAGGATGGGAGGAATTCGTCAGTGAATGGAGGGAGTAACTGGAACTCCAGGTTACGTCAGAGGTTCCACAAGTCAAGGCATGCCGTAAATCATATAAATTAGAGAACGGCAAGGTGACAAGGGCTGATGTGTGTCAGGTTAAGAGTAGTGTTTCTCTTCGGAATAGGGCTTACTAAAGCATGGGATATCTGGGTGAAACGAAGTCCTCTAGAATAAATGTTTCACATGTTGAGGTATCAGGAGAAGAGAAATGTGCCTGTGCACATGGAAGAGCAATTCACTATGTTTATGTGATCAGTAGAAAAACTGTGATAAACTGGCTCTTCAAGCATCCATAGAACCAACTGATGTCTCAGTAGATATGGTAGAATGGATGAATAGGAATGTAGGTCTGGGCGATCAATGGACGCATTGTAAGCTAGACAAGACATTCAGGTCGTGTATCTATGCAACCAGTTAATACTAAAGACAACATTCATGAGTCTTCGTTGAACGGATGGTATAGAGAGACAAATCATGAGTCTGTGAGTAAATGATACTGGTGTAGATAAAGCATGACGAGGTTTCGCGGAGAGGCATCATGCTTGCATGGTGGGCCTGTTACGTTGAAAACCTGAAATGTCGTATTGATTAACATCAATCCAGTTAGTCATACGGCGAATGGTTTCTCGGAGACACTAGTCTCTATGGAACGAGCTTACGGTTCCTGGAACTGGGTAAGCTAAGTCTAGACATATGTTCCATGAGAAACAAGTAACATGGCGAAAGCTGTGTTGAAAGAACCTTCTGTAGGTTCATGGGTGTGATGATTTTGTGTCATGTGCACTGGCGTACTAAATCAAACAGAACCCTTGTGTACTTGGACTACCAAGTACGGTTCCATTAGGAACAATTTGATATATTCTTCCAGTTGTCTATAGAGTTGTTGTCCACTGTGCCGGGCTTGCACTCTAGAACACATGAACCCAGTTGTTATCGCATTCTTTGCGAAGCATACTGGTCGGAAGAGGTTCCACGGGAACATTTTGATATGATCTTCAGTTTGTGCAAAGAGTTGTTGTCTAATACAGACTTGTACTCTATACAAAGGACCGCAGTTGTTATCGCATTCATTGCGAAGTATACTGGTCGAAGATCACGGGAAAATTCGGTCAATCTGTCTTGCTTTTCCTAGCTTGTGCCGAGGACGTCACAAAAGTCAGGAATGGCCGAATGTAGTACCGCTGGTACTAACTGTCATGGTATAGGACAGATTGGCTTATGTGTGTGGGGTTGGCGGGCGTCTTAAGGTGACTCTCTCTCCCAACCACCGTAGTACGGTTGGCTCAGTTACTCGTGGGCCATGGGGACGTACGGACCGGACTCACCCCCATAAGTCTGAATCGTAGTACCTGGCTATGACAATTGGTATCTCATTGTCAGGTATTTTACATTAATATCGTGTTCCATTTTGTCTTGGCATTTTATTGTTGTCATGTAAAATAACGCCATGGAGGCCCCAATATAATCATCTGATGTGTGAAAAGAGCAGAAGAATATAAAAATATGTTGTTTGAATTGAATATTATTGGGGAGAAAGAGACAAATAACGAGGAAGTCAAAGCAATATATGTCGACATACTTTCGAAAATGTTTCCTATTTCTGCCCTATTTCGACGGTAGGTCGGAATATGGTCGGCCACGTTTCGACATCAGCTTCCCAATTGGGCAGATATAGGGAAGATGCTTTCGACGAACTGTCGGCACAAAAATTGGGATTTTTATTCCCCATTTTCGTCGAGGCGTCGAGATTTTGACCAATTCTCGACAAATCCCTGCCGACGGATTTACGAAAATTTTCCCTATTTTCAAGCGATTTCTCTCGTTGGGTATATGAGCTTGAAGAAAATGGAGAGGATACGGAAAACCCTCCCAAACCACACATACAAAAAAAAGCTTCAACAACATTCTTCTTAACAAAGTTTTTTTTGTTGTACCAACGAAAACGCACATTGAGAACTCGAGGAGTAGATTCAAGTCAGAGAAAAGTAAACTTGCAAATATATATTCCAACCAGACTTGCCAAGCTAGAGTGAACCCTTTACTCCTTTGCCACACTTTGTTTTTTTTTTCCCACAAGTCCTTTCGTAATTTCGCAATATCTTCCTGACTAAAAGCATTTTTCTTTGAAAAACAACATACATATATAATTAGAAAGTTTCATTTTACGGTGGAAGAAAAAAAAGAAACTTCTGTTTCTGCAAGTTGAAAAAATACTTTTTTAATTAGTTGCAAGAATGCTTTCTCACACTGGTTAGATTCACGCGAAAGTTTCTCTTTCTGTGATTTCTTTGAGTTGATTTGCTTTTCCAATTAAATTAGCTACATAGCTTTCAGAGGTGGTGTCATTGGTCAAGAAAAAAATACTGCAAAAGGATTTATTTCTCAATGGGTAGTTAAAGGCCATGTTTTTGCGCTCATTTGAAAAAGTAGAATTAATTGATGTTGTGTAACAATTTCGTTGAAATTAATTCAATGAAAAGATTTGCAAAAATTGAGACTATTTTAATAAAAGATAGTCCACAATTATTTAGAAATGAGAAAAGTTTAGCATAAAATAAAATATGTAAAATGCTTTTAAGTTGCTTTTTACACAAGAATCTCCTATTGTGGAAGTAAATTGTATTAACTATGAAACTATAATCACAATTAAAACTATCCAAGTTTTCTTAGTTGTAGTTGTAGGAGGGATTTGAAAATATTCTCCCCCCCCCCATCCCATCATCTACTTACCTTCATCTCAATTAAATTAATTAATTTAATTTGTAGTCGGCAGTGTATAAAGTTCAGTGAGTGAGAAAAGCGCTTTTCTGTACGAAAAACTTTATCTCTTCCACGATGGAATATTTCAAAGTAAATTATTCTTCTGCGAATTTGCACATGTAATTTTGCAAACTCACAAGAAGTGGGTAAACTTACATACATATACACAGGTCTTTTCTACTAAGGAAATAAAGTGTTGCTGTAAATTAATTGTGAGTGTCATCAGCACACCTTAAGTGAAGCATAATAGTCGGTAAATGGTTTTCATGGGTGGAGGTGGGACGAAATAAACTCTTCATGAGGGGAAAACTAGAAACACATCAAAATAAGCTGTTCTCTACTCAACTATTCAAAATCACCCTAAGGGCCAACTCCTGTAGCTCATCACCATCTATACCACATACCACCCAAATAATTATATTTTCTACGCACCAAAGGACCGAGTCACGTGTTCGGTTTATGAGAATTGTTGGAAGTTTTGTGGGTGGAATTTTGCCCAAAGGAATACCACTGCCGACCATCCCTTATATGCATATGAAATAATTAAAAGACATCTTTAACACGAGAATTATCAGTTAAAACATAAGCTCAATGGGGCTTTCTCTCTCTTATCCAAAACCCCTTTTCTCATGTCTCCTCACCGATTTCTGGGATGTTGACAATAATCGTAAAGATTATTATTGTGTAATTACCATTATATTAAATACGTTTCCTTCCTTTCTATTTTCTCAAGCGCACTTTCTTATCTTTATTCCCAAAGTCCTTTAGTTAAGGACCCAAGGAAAACCCTTTTGAGACAACATAACTACAATTTGGGAAGCAAAGTAATTTTCTCTTTGAAGTTCCAAAAATGATTGTAGAGTTTTCTTTTACTCGGATTAGTTTGTTAAAACTATAAGACAATGTACGATACAATGGACAATGGTCCACTAGTTTCATTGAAAGAATCAGCGTACTGTTAATAATTCCGCTAGGAAGTAAATTTCTTCAGCTGAACATAGGAATTTCATGGATAATGCACAACTACCTATGGGTCAGTACAAGAGGTCATAGGTCGTCAGATTCCCCATTTGAGCTTTCATGAATTTTTCAGACTTACGCGGAAAATTGACTCACAATAGCAATGAAAATTTCATTATTCCTATTTTGCGCACATCCTCCCACAACTCTCCGGGACTCCCCTGACGGCTGCCTTGGGCTCCTTCTATTGATAGACATTTTCCCCGTGAATATTGATGGAAGTTTAATTGGGTCGCCGTGTGCTGCGTCTCAATCAATAGTTATGCCAGATACACTAATTGCCACCATGATCTACCGCTTGATGGGTAGTCAAGCTTGACAAGGAAATCAAATTGAAGGCGTGTTTGCTGCGAAGATGGCACTAATCGAAGCCACGATAAACACCTAGATGGTGATTATTAGGAAAATTGGATGGAAAAGCTCATTGATATTGAATAAGAGACGAGAACAAAGGGCCATCCGGGTATTAATGGATGATTAAAGATTTATTGAGTTAAACGCATTCCTGTATTTCGATTTATGCGATACCCTAAATAAAATTCCAAACTTTATTACTTATAAACTATTCCAAATACTCTACACAAAAACAAACATTGGCTGTCGTTCAGCAAGATTTTTAGCAAATTACAATTTCAGCCATTAAAAACTAAACACAAAATCAATCATGTATTTAAAAACAATCCCCATTTTCATGCGTTTTTTATTTGTGATAGATGACTTGAAATAGAGTAGGTACAAAAAAAAAAACAAATATTTTGCATTTTTCTCTGTGTTTAGTGATTTATTGATTTTTGTATTGCCTTTGCCATCCAATATTCAGTAAGTTAGAGCATTTAAAATAAAATTGAAAATAAAAGAGAATACTGAAAATCCGAAACAAGATTGATTGCATGAAAATTCATTCAATTCTGCAGCAAATTCCAAATAAATTTCAATTTAAATCCACTATTCTGCTTAGTGCTCCAAATGTACAAAATTCACACGTATACGTTTTGCATAGCCTATCTATATTATAAATAGTTAGATGTTTTAAAAAATAAAATCCTGACTTTTTAGCAATCTCTTTCAAATTTTATTATTTTTTTTTAAATAAAGTTTAAAAGAGTTTATTATTTTTGATAAAATAATTTCATGGCTGATTTCATTTTATTAAAAGGCAAAATTTTAAATGTTTTAGTTTCTGCTACAATGAATTCACAAAATAATTTTTTTTAAAAATTTGCGCATAATGGAATGTACTTTAGTATACTTACTTTAAAAAATATGCAGTTATTAATAAATTACTCTCATCAGTCAAAAACTTGGAATTTCTCACGAAGTACGATAGAGCAAACATTCAATTAAGAAACTATAAGTAAAGTTAAGAGGAGTTTCTTGGGGGAGCAACATCTTCTGAACTGTAAAGTTTCCTTCGTTATCTGAACATATGTTCTTATAGAGAAAAGATTAACTCAGAAGTTCTGGGAAAGTCATTTCATTGGTGATATTAATTCAATGTTTGAAGGAAATTCAGTGAAGATTTAGAACATATAATCAAAAAAATTTTATTCCATTAATGTTTAGCCTGTTCACATGATAAAAAAACAGACAACAAAGAACTTCTTGAATTGGAACATTAATGGAGGTTCTTGAGCAAAAATTTAACAATTTGAACAAATTAAAATAATAAATAGCACAATGAGTCTTAGATGATCCAAATTTTAATTAAAACTTTAAAATTGCTTTCAACAACTAGGAAATTAAATGCATATTAACCGCAAGAATAATTTTTACTGCTGTGAAAGTTGTGTGCCTCAATAAAAATCAACTATTACGAGCACATTTCTTAGAAATGAATTAATTCAAGATAAATTTATAAGTGCTTCGATAATTTTACAGGACTTTAAGTAATCTTAAGTGTTTTTAGAGATAAAGGCTTTTCTTTTTCAAGCTACATATTCACATCTGTCAAAAGGTTTAGTTTATATTTAGAAAATTCTTAAAACGATTGAAACAGAGAAGTGGTACACATCTAAGATGGAAAGGGCTGTTAAAAGGGGAAAAGGAGCAAAAATAAGGAACTATATGGCAAAACTTGAAAAGTTGAACGCAAAGAAAAGTTTTTCCTGCAAATACATATATGAATTTAAATGATGCAATTTAAGAAAAAAAAACTTGTATTGCTGCACCATGCTGTGAGAGTTTTCGAGATAGTCTTTTACTCTCATGAGTTTTTCTTTGACTGGTAGTAAAAGGAGCTCGTTTAGATAGTCTTTTACTTGCTTTTTCTTTTTGTACAACTTTGTCATCGGGCTTAAGGCGACTTTGGGAAGTAAATATCAGTGTGTTCAGATGGCGTAGGCAAAAGCTGCCACGAACCACGCAAAGAAACTTCACATGAGCAACTTTTTCAACTGCATAATCATGTTTTTCATCAACTTTTGATGCAAGAATTTTCATTGAGCTTTGTGTACATATTTATTTTTATGTTTATGTGGGGGGAAATTTTTAGAATTAAAAACAAATAGAGATTAGAAGATTAGTAAAAGTCTTATATTGAAAAAAAAAGAGGAAGGATGAAAAGTTTCGTTGTATTTTAACTAAATTTTGTACCTACTTGCAAATCTTAATGACAATTTTCACGTAATACAGAAAATTTGTCTTGAAAATATGAGGATTTTGTAGGATTAGGTTTAATTTAAAAGTTGCATTAAATTGACGCGTGCAAAATAGTTTGAGCTTTTTAATGAAAAGCTCTCCATTTGAGTTAGAAGAGAAAGTTGTTTGTCAAGTAGGAATAATGGTAATAATGAATTCATTTAATTTATGCGAAAATTACTTTGCAGTTTCAAAATACGATATTTCTGCAGCGGTGGATTTGTCGTCGTTATGTTGTACTTTGTGGATAATATTACAAGACACTTCACTTTGTATGCAGATGTTTTAGCATCAATTTCATTAAATACGAGATGTACCGTACATAGTGGATTTAATATAAGGGATGGTCACGTTATTTTGGAAACTCGGGGACTTTTAAGAGCGATTTTCAAGCCAATTTTTAAACCAAAATTTTGAAATCTGCTTGCACTCTTGTTAAATGGCCAAATACTGATAAGAATTCAGTATTTTTGATTTAGAAAATAAATTTTTGTGCTCAAAAAATTTATTTGAAATTCTCACATTTTGGCCATTTTGTTCCTGTAGAGTTTCCAAAATAACGTGACCATCCCTTAGGTACATAAAGTAGGGTATTGTATTAATATTATATGTATGTAACTACATATGAATATATCTGCATGAAATCGTTGATTTGTAACTGGAATGTTTTGATATATTGAAGTTAAGCGACACATCACATAGCAGCACGTGTGAAGCATGTATACCATGGTACAATGCCTTCATTAATGTTGTGTAGAAGGCAAAGTTGAAGAATATTGCAAAGTTCGGTGTAATTTCATCAACTCGAAAAGTTTCAACCAAATATGAGCAAATGAATTTGTCTACTTCAAACTCTATTTATCACCTTCGTACTCATCCAATTTTCTCGCAAATATAGAGGTGTGTGCACTGAGGTGAAAGTAAAAAGAGCTTTATGGGAGGTGATGAGAAAATTACACATGTAAATTTGTAATTAATAACTCATATTTGGATAATGTCTTTATAAATTTAATCCATAATCCTAATGAACCATTATAATTATCCCGCGTTTGTGTATTTTAAATTTTCCACGAATTCACGGAAATTTCCTATTTGATCCCGTCTCTGAGACAGGGGAACTGTTCCACTAAAGCACACCAACTCTTCATTATATATACCTACCTACGTCTTATTATTAGCCCCTTATTGCCTTCTAACATATTTGTACACCCCTGCCTTTGAGGGTTGACTAAATCAACAGGAAGAAAATCCTCACATGAAGACAAGCATGAAGACATCAAAGAAGCATCTTTGCCATCTTTGTGAATTTCCATCAATATGTATAATTAAAACGTTTCGCGAAGCGATTGTCGCGTTAAAAATTTGTCTGTAGGCAAAGGTGAATGTAAATGGAAGACGTTGCAGGATATTAGAAAATCCTCAAATGTCTAAATTCAAAATCTCTTCCGTTGATATTCAAAATATTTCCAATGAAAATTTTGCGAGGGTCAGAATTTCACTCAAAATCAACCAAAAAAATTTGGTGGGAAAATATTTTCCAACAACTTTGTGCCTCTACATAATTATGTATTTTTTTTTATTCTAAGATACAATTAAAATAGAAAATTGTTGTCCTATTGATAGTTTAAAGCTATATTCATTCAGTTTTTCAAAAGATGAAAATTACAGTCTAAAAAACACTTTTTTAAAAAATATGTACATACATCTACAGAAAATGTATTCCATTAGCATTGGCAAATAAAAACCACTCGTGATAAATAAATAAAAATGACTAGTCGTGAAAGAACTATAGAACTGCAAACTTGGGCTTAAAATTGCATTTTTTTTTCATCCAGCATAAATATATAAAAGAGGTCGTCTATGTATGGAGGCGTCATTTACTTTATTTGGGTCGATGCGGGACGAAATGGCGGAGGGACTTGAAAATAAATTTTAAATTGAAACATCCATAGTACGTTAGTATAATGCGCATGTATGGATGTGATAATCAAAACGTAAAATAAATACATGAATATACAGCCAATGAGTCGGAAATCAATTTGATAAATGACCAAAGTGAATGCAAATAATTCAAAAGCATGTTTTACTCGGTTGTCCATCGTTTTTTTTTTATTACCAACCCTTGGACTCACTACTACGAATTTTTGGATTACAACATATACAAAATATTTGCTCATTGCATAATGCACACTGTATATAAATACAAAATGACCCCGTTGTACGTGGAAATCATTGGATTATCCAATTAAACATTGTTTTTGCATATTGCAATTTTGTGGCACCCCACGTGGTGATATCATGCTAATAGATGTTGGATGTTAACTGAAATTTTAGGGTGGTAGGTATCTAATATGAAAAATACTTCATCCAATAATGTTTTATCACACAGTTGATTAATTACACTGTGGGTGGTTTAACGATGGTTTAAACGTGCAAAACATAAATATGAGAAATATTTTGAACATGTTCCCAAAATTACTAAAAGGGGTTAAATGAAACCAAATTAATCAATGATTAAAGTGGATTTTTTTATAAAAACTCAAAATTAAAATTTTGCTGATAATCAAAAGCAGAGAGAATAAAAATATTGTATCCAATTGACAAACTTTGCTCAACTTCGCCACCGCAAAATTCAATATTATAAATAGGTATCCTACACATAATTATACGAACAATTATCCATAATTATATATGGTATGAATGCAGTAATATAATTATAATTTCAATTTAGAATTTTATCATTATTAAAAATATACATATGTACTACATATTTTAATTCCATTTGAACCCTGAAATTGGATAAATTTAATGATGCGCTAAAAATTAAAAATTCATTTAAAAAATTAAAAATGTAGGTACCCAAATTTTTATAAAATATATATCAGTTTTAATTTTAATTAAAAATTTAAGAAAAAATGTGTCTAATAATGTAGGGTTCGTATAATTATGTAAATTATACTTTAATTAATCACACTAGATGAAAATTACTATATTGCCCATAATTATGTGTATATAGGTATACACACTACATACACTAAATAAATACCTACTATTTACCATCAAAGGTTAATCATTCAGCATGATGCATCAGCATCATGTGTTTCTCTACTAATCTCAAAGTATTAGATTATATAGAGTACATATTGTTTAATTCGCGGTATAGGCTTCATGAACTAATGCTTAATTAATTTGTGTATATTTCGACAACAAGTGACAGTTTAATTATGTACAAAAGGATAAGATATTGCTTGAGATAGTGGGTGTCTATAAGGTCCTAAAATAGCTCTGGTCATTAGTTCAGATATTACCATCATCATTGTCTGCCGCCTCACTGCAAATTGGCTTAAATCTTCACCCAACAAATCACACCCAGCACTACACACTACACGACAATTCTATCCGATAAATTGATTTTCTGTCCCAAAGTGTAGGATTTGGCTGGGTACTATACACAATATCCATAAACATATTTGCGAAGAGAGCACCACACAACACACAGAGATTCTCTTGGGGGGATTGGCAAGAATATGGCATGCAGCATATACGTTGCTCACAATTGATAATGGAAATTTTTATGTGGAAATCCTAAACTCAATTTCCCCAGCAACACTGCATTTGCATAAATGGCCGAGAATTTTCCCATTTCTTCCATGCTGTTCCAATGATATTTTTCCCCGGGCGCCCTCAATGTCTTCTCTTGTTTGTAGCGAATTGGCCAATTTTCACGACATGAATATTCTCTGTGTGAGAAATTGCAGGGACACCAATTGGGAAAGTGTCTCTTTTCCCACACACAATATCGTTGCACGTTTGATGACACATTTTGTGAAAGTGAAGAAAACGCAACAAAAAATTCAATAAGATGATATGTTTTGCATTGTTTCTCATCCTTGCATCCTTCCCTGATTTTTTTTTTGCACAATATTTTTCTTTGTCAACAACTTGTTACTAAACAACAAACAGGAGGATTTCTTATCTTTTTCTTCATTTATCCAAGAGATATAAATGTAGAATAGTTTATTAAATGGGTAAAGAGGTTGATGGTACATGAGGTGATTTTTCTTTCGTCACAATTTTTCACGGCTTATCTTTTCACTTGTCGTCTACTCTCTCTCTAATGTTCTAACATACTCTACTACGATTTTGCATCAAAATTCTAATATTCCCACATTCGGCCATCCTACACTAATCATCCGTCCTCGGATGATCCCATCACAGTCCAGTTTCGTCGCCAAGTCGTCATCTTTGTAGCTCAATCCGTCTTCACATCACTTCGTCTTGATTTTGTTGACCTCACGGTAGTCGAAATACAACACTCTCGGTCCACTGCTATGCTCTGGCATCTCCTTCAAGACTTCTTCACAAATGTTCAGCTCAACAATCTGAATCCTTCTGGTCACATCAGCAACAATCTCTAATTTTCCATGATCACTCACAGTTTTCTTGGCATCTTTGTCCTCATTGATCGCCTCATCAAGTTGATCCTCGTTGATCTTTTCATCCTGCTCCTCGTTCATCACATTCTCCTCTGAACTCATCACAGGGCTTGCAATCTCTTGGATTTCCACTTTTTCAGACTTCTCAACAACTTCTTCAAATGTATCCACAAGAGATTCATCTCCAACTTCCGCAAGTTGCTCATCATTTTCTTCACAATTGGAATTTTCATCAACTTCTTCTGGGGCTTCATCATCAACAGATTCTCTATCTCCACAATTCTTTTGAATCTCCACAACGATCTCTTCTACTTTCTCACATACCTCATCATCTGATTCTTCTTCAACGTCATCGTCTTCATCCACAGAACCTTCGTCTTCATCCTCAGAATCATCTTCATCTTCATCGTCGGATTCATCTTCCTCGGATTCATCATCTTCTTCGTCAGAATCATCATACTCTTCTTCTTCATCGTCACTAGGCACTGCACAACTTTCCTCGCGTTTAAACTCCTCCACAAGTCCTTTCCTCAATGCTCTCCAGTTGGTCAGGCCTCTCGTGCAACTCAAAAACATCCTCGCCGTACTCTTCATTAACTTCCGGCAATACACAAATCTTTGGATCTCGTCCCATCGCTGCTTCTTTGCCAAATTCTCAAACTTCTGCAGCCACTCACCAAAATTCTCATGGCGTTCACCTGTGAAGGTTCCTAATTTCTTCTCAATGTCACTAAATTCCCTCATCTCACGTCTCAGCGTCTCAAAGATCCTGAGCTGGTGAAATTCTTCCTTCAGCGTCTCGGCGTCTATCGTCTCAGCGTCTCAATCTTCCAGAAGAATCTCCGTCGTGCGCTCATTCACTTTTCCCACTTCACACTTCACCTCAATCTACCTATCAGAGCCTCTTTCCCGGACGAGCCCCCAAAATTGTAGAATAGTTTATTAAATGGGTAAAGAGGTTGATGGTACATGAGGTGATTTTTCTTTCGTCACAATTTTTCACGGCTTATCTTTTCACTTGTCGTCTACTCTCTCTCTAATGTTCTAACATACTCTACTACGATTTTGCATCAAAATTCTAATATTCCCACATAAATATGTTTTTTTATGTAGGTACATAAGAAATCTTTATTATGTAAAATTCGTAAAGTCCTATTTTAATTCTCGAAGAAAATGGGTGTTCTATGTAATTTAACAAGTAGATAATGCACAGATTGCAAGTATATTGATGACTTATTTTATACTACTACATTCATATATATTTTTCACTGATATAACAATTTGCAAAACAGTAAAGTATGTACATAATATATGTATACGTACACTAACAATCTGAAGAATTTTTCCTTTGAAGTTTGTTTACTATACACAGGGAGATAAACAGAATTAACTATTTTCTCTGTAAAATAAGTATTTTGTATTATCTGATGTAAACTTTTCCTATATCGATATCAGAATAAAATACATGGTATGCCACGATTGTGGTATACCAACTAATAACGACAGAATTTGCGCTCTTGCTGAAAATATGTACAAAATTAAAACGGAGAAATGTGTTACAAAATTAATGCTTCAAAACATAATGAATGCCCTAATTACAAAGTAATAAAATAAATATAAATTCAAATTCAAATATAAATTTTTACATAATTAGCTACTGATAAATCGAGATTAATGAAATTATTCATCACAAACAATGAAATTTGATATGGATACAACTAAACAAGCTTAATTTTATTTTCAATTAATAAAATTGAAATAAATGAATAAATGGAAAAACTGTCCTAAAATATCCAATTTAGGTGTTAGAAAATGGAACTAAGCATTTACTTTTTTAGAATGAAGCAAGTTTTTCTTGCATACAACACAAAATTAATTTTTTTACTAAAACGAACTTAATATAGCCTCATGTATGAAATTGATGATAAATTAATTAAATTGCACCATTTTAATTAGAATATTGTACAAATATATAAAACAAATTTGTTCGTAACTCGCAGCCAATGCAAATAAGTCGGTACCTATTGGAAAAAAATATTCTATTTTCCGGTTCAAAAAGCACAAAATTATTTGTTATACATTTTTTTTTCATCAGATCATTGGTTTTCAATGAATCAATAGTAACTGTTAAAGACAGGTGACAATTTTTAATTTTCTGACCACTGAAAGTTCAGATTTCTCATAAAATAATTTAAATAACAGCAAAAAAAGAAATAAGTATATATATGCAAAGACAGATAAAAGCAAAAAAAGAAAGAAAAATTGTATGAACATTATTTAGCTACAATAAATAAAAACTTGGTAGTGATGAAAATTTCATGAAAATGAAAAATATTATTTTCTAATATATTCTATTCGTTAAAACAACTACTGAGGTAAAAAAAACTGTGGATGGTAAATGGCTTTCCGGGGAAAAAATAAAGTCTGATAAAAGTGAGATGAGATGTACTAAAAAAAAGTTGCTTCCATTATTTTTATGATGAATGAAAATGAAAAAAAACTTTAATTTCACAAAGTTTGACTGATAAATTGAAGATGGAGGGAAATGCTGTGAATAATTTGAAGCATTTTTTTTATAATCTCGAAAGTCACTTCCACTGTGCCATTTAAAATACATTAATTCAAAGAGTTCAAAGCTAATTCTTAAACTTTCATTATTAAATTTAACAATCACTTTTACTATTTTGATTGCGTATTAGTAATTTTCTACATCCTAAAGCAGATCATTCTGTAGAATCAATAACATTTACGTATATTTGGTTACAAAATTTCACTTTAAAATATTTTTCAATATATTGACAAGACTCAATCACCTTTGCCAGAATTTAACCCCATCTGATCAATTTAACGTTTCGAGAGTGAAAGAAAATTTGAACTATCCATACTAACGAGAGGTTTCACCAGCACTTGCACGTCATATTGCAAATACCATTTACGCGTATAAAGAATGCCTCAAGGGAGCGTTGAGAGACTCAATGAGAATCATAGCCATAGCGGAATTCCATACATAATGGTTTGCCCGGGATCACTATGGGGATATTCTGAAATGAATCTTCCCCTCTACAGTGCTATGGTAGATGTGTGTATGAAAGTCATTTCCTCCACTTTATCGGCATTACGTGACCTGTTTGGGGCCACAGAATGATTTGATTAAATATCAGTTACATCCTATATTTGTTCATATTCTTATCGCTTCTAAGATGTTCTTTTCACCCTCTACCACTGGCATAGCTGGACATTTTCTTGTGGATATTCCTTGGAGATTTTTTGGGGAATTCATTTAAATAATTGAATCCACATTGGAAAATTTTCTTGCGGCTCTCCGGGGTTAAATTACAAATACTTCTGACATTTTTCTTTTCTTCGTGGGAATTTTAATGGATTCAGAAAGATTCCTTCTACCAAACTCCCAATAAAGAAGCAACGCTGAGAAGGATGTCTCTGTCCTTTCTGTCCACTTCCTACAAGAAGCTGGATTTATATGGTATCCGTGATGTGGTCAGAAAATTGAAAATTGTCTCTATCAACTCATTTTATTAACTATCTTACTCCGAAATGCCAATTGCATTCACTCATGTGCAGCTAAACGTGACTCTTTTGCCATATCAACTAAACTAGAGAGGGGTAAAGAAAATTCCAACTAGACAACTAATTACTCCAATTTGCTGCTGAAGGTATTTGCTGAAATAATACCATTGGGGGTTGGAGAATTCAAAAGGGAACAATTTTCTTTGAGTCTCACAAAAACATGATTGCCCGTTGGTTCATGATATTAAATTATTTTTCATTTAATTGACGCTTTTTTTATGAGATCTGTGTGAGTAGATATTTCCCACAGATGAGGAGAAAAGGATGAGAATGTGTAAAAGTTTTTTTCCTTGATGAAATGCAATTAAGAACATTTTGTACAAAGATAGAATCAATGTAATAAGTAGGTAAGAACGTCATTTATTAATTTTTTTAATTGGTCACAAATGAGCAGCTACATTAATCTTCTGAAATATTATATATGCGTAAGAACGCAAAAATCAATCTTTTTCTCTCTTTCGCTGCAAAAACTAATGATTCAACATAATATCAACGAATATGTATGTATACCCGTTTTATTGATTTTTCTAATGTGTTTGCTTTTTAAAATGAATTAATTTGATTGCTCGTGCCAGAATTGAATAGCTAAAGCTCAACTGATTTATTTAAAAATGAGAATCTCTCAGCGAAATTTCGTAATGCAAATTTTTTAACAAAAACCTCCATTCACTTCACTGAATAATTCTCTCTGCTGAAGTTCTTTTCTCTTTATCCCATTTCTATTCAATTTCATTAGAATTTATAAACCAGAGTGTTCTTTGAAAATCCAACTACATTCATTCAATTCTCATCTTTTAATTTACTAGTTGGTATATTCAACATAAATGTACTCTGTACCCATGGTAAGTAATTATATTTGCAATGGTATTCTTATTAAATGAACATAGACCAAAAGGAGTTGACTATATAACAATGTGATGACAAATAAATGTAATGCAAGTCATAATTAAATTTTCTTGCTAAAACATTTCAAGAACTTTCTCTCAGAGTATAAAAGAACTCTCCTTATTCTATTTAAATATATTTAAAATGCCCCTTCTATCTATTTATTAAGCTTTTTCAGCCACATTATTTAGATTTCAGTGAAAAAAAAAAGAGAAAGTTTCTCATGACATACATATTTTATTCCACAATGAATTTCATTGTGTTAGGGAAAAGGATTCGGATGTACCCATCCCTTTTGGAAACATCACACTGAAAAATGGGAAAATTGATTTGAATGCAAAGTGCATGTCTCGCTTTGGGACTGGAAATGGAAGCGATTTTCGGTGGCGAGTCTTTCTACCATTTATCATCGTTTTCAATCCATCCATTGCATTTCTACGCCATCCCATGTGTGCCTGTCATTTTCCCATGCACTCTCTCACTCAAAATGTTTCCACCAAAAATGTGGAAATTTGCCCCAAATTTCAACTAAATCCAGAACACAGGATTAGTTAATTGAAATGTCATGCTGATTTTCACTCAAAAATTTAGAATTAAATGGATAGTAGAAGAGATTTTGCACCTAAATCAAATTAAAGTTTTGTCTCTATTGCACGTTAAATTCTTTTAGAATGATATAAAAGTGAAAATTTATGCAAATTTTGTTAAATTGATATCATTTTCAGTTTCATTTCCGAAAAGAAAAATTATATTTTTGAATTATTTTATAAATTCAAGGAGAAATAGTCCAAATAGAATTTAAATTTTAACTTCTTTTTAGGGGGAGACTGATACCAACTAAATCAATTTGTATTTTAAATCTTAGGTTGTCTTATAGGAAATTTCTTGTTCATAGACATTGCTTGGCTTGATGGAAAACATAGTTTTTTGAGCTTTTCTTCCACCATTTCCCTTTTTATTTTTTCGAAAATCTTGCAGCTGTTGTAGTCAGTATTGGAACTAATTAAGTTAGGAACATTAATAACATTATTCTTCATCATAATGGAGATGATTTTAGTTCCCTGTCTAACTTTTAATGTGCTGCTATTGTTAAAAATGAAACTTTTCACCAAAAAGTTTTGTTATTTTTTATGAAAGGTTTAATTTTCCTTGTCCTTAAAAAAATCACTTCAATTAGCTCACTCTGTGACGTCCAATTTACAAGGGAAAAGTAAATACTCGCCTTTGGTTTTGCTTTTCTTTTTTTTTCTTTTCCTTATTCTCTCTTTAGATGGAAGTCACTGAAGGGAATACAGATGGTGGATTGTCTAGTTTTGAACGAAGGACGAAAGCATGACCCAGGGAGAAATGTGGTGTAACTCTTTCTTCTGCGGACTGTATATGTGTGTGCTTTCACTGTATCTTTAATACAACAATAAATTCGGGTCACGAAGTAAAATCGTGGCTGGCATAAACCTCAAAATTTAACCCCACATCCCTCCTTTACTGGAGCGCAGTGAAAGTTTTTAAAAAGCTCTCGACAGTCGAAACAAAGTCAAATTGCGAGATTGCAGTGTGGACGAGAAGGCCCCTTCTATATCAATTCATGTGGCATACATACAACACATTCGTTCCACAAAGTGGCGGAAATAATTCTGTCAGAAAGTGAATTTCGAATACAACACCACGGAGATTGAGAGTCTGTAATGGGATTTTGTCACTACCACAAGGCGACTCCACTGTCAACCCGGCGTCTCCATCTTTGGCTTCCCATATCCCCGACCATTACATACATAAAGGACTTCACCATACATACATGAAGTGACTTTCCAGTAAGATAAATGTCCCAATTATACAGGCAATTCCATGTGCATAAATCACAAAATACACCATGTCAAAATTACAAATGTATTTCCTCTTTCGAGGGGTTGGTGCATTTTTCCCCCAAAAAAAAATCCGCATTTTACCTCCGTTGCCGTGTTGAATTTGGGATGAAGATTATTCTGACAGTAACTTTTATATTTTTCCCAAAAATAATGTGAACCGAATTATGGAAAATCTGCTTATGCTCAAAAAGAGGAAAAATTCCGAATAAACTCCAACCTATGCAAACAAGGATGTTTTATCTATTTTTTTAGGGATAAAAGGAAGTAAAGCTCCCATGAAACTTAAAGTATTAAGTATAATTTTTTTGTAAAATATTAAAGGAATATTTAATTGCCAACACTCACTAAATATTAGTTTAGTTTCGTTAAAAGCATCATCACGAATAATTTGAATTATTTTTCCGGTGTATAGCAACCTTTAGAATGTTTATTCAATAAATTTTCGTGCTGCAAAAAAATTGTACAAAATGAAATATCAATTTTTCATAAAATATCTCTCGCATATTCACCACGATAAACTACATTTTATCTCTTCCATTGGAAACCACAAAAAGTAGAAATAATACCTCAACCAAATTGGATTTATTGATTATATTATTTTTTAGCTCAATTTTTTGTAAACTTTTTTTTTTGAATATTTCACTCAGTTCGTGGCATTTTAATCTCATTCACCAAATCCCAATCGATATAATATCACAAAATATGAATTTCCCAAATGTGAAAATGCAAGTGAAATAAGTGAAATTGGGAAAAAATAAACTATTTCATGCATTGGCAAATAATAAAAGATGAAAAATGCTTCACACAAAATGACATATTGACTCTCAGACAATGTGTTATTAAACTCTGACTTTTCATTGCAATCTTGATTGCAATTTTTGGTTGTTTATTTTTTAAAATAAAAAAAGAGAGAGAATTGTTTGATATTTTAGACAAATTACGTCAAATGGAATTGAGCTTTAAAATTCCTACCTTCAAAAGAGATAAAAATAGAAATTTGAAGCTTTTTTTTTGTTTCATTTTGTATTGTCGACTTGTCTATTATATACATATTTTATTTTCAGATTTATGTTTGGATGAGAAGAAAATGAAAAATATGTATATAATAATTGCTTGCCAAATTGGATTATATAAAAATTTTATAAAAAATAGTTTGCCAACTTCATCCCACATTTTATAGCCAATTAAATAACTAAATAAATGTGAAAACTTAAGAGGAAAAAAAAACCAGAAAAACTATCAATGACTGTTGAAAATAGATTTACTGAAGTACAGTAAAAGTTTTGTTCGAGGATTGAAAAGAATTTTCTGTTAGTACATTAGGAAAATGATGTGCTTTTCATTTCAATAATATCGATCAATAAAGTTGGGTAGAGAAAGTTTTTATGGAAATTGCAACAGTGTGCAAATGCAAAAAAAGCTCTTCTGTATTTTCATCGATATTGCATAATATTGTAAGGGAGAGGAATCATAATCTTCATCTCCAAGAGGTGAAAGGAAAACAACAAAAAGCACTACATATAAGCAATGCGTGTGCTGTTATATTGAGAGGGGATGAAAGATTATTGGCACCTGCTACATGGAGTATTGAAACGCGTTTTCCACAACATTTGACGGAATTTGCATAAATTTCACCCACTTTGTCTCACATACATGAAATTGATTTTTGCCCACACACTTGGAGTCACTTGCAAGGTCGAATGAGGCTACTTTGCGTGGAAAATGCATACATAATTCGAAGGTTTTAAGGACTAAAATTGAAACATAAATGTTGGATTTTCTTTTAAATGTTTCAATCTTCGAAATTATTCTTTTTCACATCGAGATATTTCTTCTTCAGTAAGCAAGATAAATGTTGCCAACATATAGAATTTTTAGTGATACAAACTTCCGCAAGTAAAAGAAGACGATATTTTCATCTCTTGTCTATGAGAATGCAATCTCCTCTTTTTTTTTTAGCCAAGCACCTCCTGCACATTATGTGTCGAAAATCCTTTTTATGACCTTAAATATTATAGACACATGGAGATTGTGCATTAAATTTCCACCACACAAGTTGGCACATTCCTCGGGTTCCCTCTATAACGGCGCTTCTAAGATGATTTTCTTCGACCTCCCGCCATCCTTTGGGACCACCAGCACGATATGAAAATCCTATCCGCATGCTAGCAATCCCTATTGGGGTTACACATTGGATGATGATGGCGAAAAATGTATTATCCCACAGCAGCGAGATGCGGAGGAAATTCCTCGCATCCGCAATATTGAAATTGAAATTCAGACATATACTCGTCCTTGTATGGTCCAACATTGCTTCGCCCACTCCTATATAGTATTTGTTTCAGATGGAACGTAACCCGATTTGTGTTATATTGTAGCTGGAATAGCTAGAAAGAGCGGGGATGGGTTAAACTGAATTTGCAATGGGGTTTTATAACTTTTTCCCCGCATAGGAAGGAATCTATAATAATCATAAAAATAATCTAAAACATCCAGAAACATAAGCGTATAGTTGACGACAGTGCTGGTGTAAAAAGTAAATTCCCATGGATATCCGGAGTTTGAGAATCAGTTTGGGAATATATTTACTATATATGTGAGGGTATACTTTCATATATAAAGTAAATTCCACGCGGAATTCACAAACATCGCTAGGACAATTCTCATATTATTGAGAACTTTCCCACGAACGCTTTTATTTGTACCATACACAGAATGTGTTAGAAATAAACGGAGTATTGAAGTGAATTTTGTGCTGGAGAAAGAACTTGTCAAAATTTATATTGGTTTCCGTATCGAAACTTGCACCAAAACCATATAAAATGAATTCACCCCTCGCTCTTTTTTCCCACCCAAACTAACCCCCGGGATGTGTGTGTGCTGCAGAATGAACCAAAAAGCTAAATTCATCCACCCATTCGTCCGCCCCAAAGTTGCTTGTGTTTAGTAACACGGAATCACCCCACACTGGGGAGTATTTGTTGGCTTTTTATTGCGAAAAAGTGTTTATCAAATTTACGACCGAGCATGCACATTTCGACAGTTGAGCTTTTTTCCCACCAACGATAAGTCATTTGAATTTTCACACACCCATAAAATTCTATACACCCACTCACATTGTAAATTCAATCCAGCCACTGCTATTTTCCCACCTCTTCGGAAGACGACCCCCCTAGTTTTATTAGGCAGAATTTGAGTTGTTCCCCATATCCATGGGGATTGCGTATGTAGACCATAGATTGAGGATGCAGAAGGAACAATAAAAATTGTGACTTTTATGCTACGACGAATCCCACGGATCTAAAAGTTCTAAATAACATTGCATTATGCGAAGTAATTTGCCCAAGGGACAATTTATTTTTTAGTGTTAAAATAAAGGAAAACAAAAACATTATAGTCTCATTTTCTTTAACTAGGCTATTAGAATTTGTATTTCTAGCCTTTGAATTTGTAACAAATAGAACTCGTGTAATAAGTAGTGGTACGAATTAAATGGAATAGGATTGGAATAGGATAAATGAAAAAGATTAAAAGAAAGATTAGGAAAAATAATTCTTAAGAAAATGACTAGTCAGAACTTTGAAGAATCTTCCCACTGAGGTCCAAAGCTCTAGCCTAAAATTGCTGTTACAATCCTTGAGGAAAGAAGAAAAGTTTTCTCTGATGAAAACCGGAAGAAATAGTTAAGAAAACTATGAATATTTCAAAAATTTTCTTAAATAAATATTAAACAGCATTTTATCCTAAATCTATCTTCGTGTCACGTGCAACTCTACATTTTGCACATCAATTCATCGGCATGTTCTTATTTACAAGAACACCCCCGTCCCTGAAGGAATTTCACTGTTGTGTGAGACTTTTGTGCATTGAGGGAGATAAGAAATTTTGTACACTCGCGCGATGGTGTTGAAAACCAACGAGAAAAGTCCCCATTCACCTGAGGTTAAAAGTTCACCTGCTGAGACAGAATATATATATCTATGGAGATTTAGTACCCACACTGTGTTGGATAGGGAGGACAAAAAAAACGAGAAAATTTTATCAGAGAGTGAGATGTGCGGTTTTGGGTGATTATACGGATCATAGGATTCTGCAGTACTTTTTTTTTGCTGTGGGGGAGGATGCGCGAGGGTGCAAAAGAATTACTGTATGTGAGCTTATGGCTGGAAGTGCATAGTACATGCCAAACTTTGCAAATGATTGTTTGGAATTAAGCATCAAAAGTTCAGTCTGTGTGGTGAGAGCACACACAGTTCATGCAACCGCATCCGGAAACCATTGTGGTATAGCCTCGATTTTGATGCAAACACACACCAGAGGGATCACAAGATGGTTTTGAGTTTTCACGGATGATGTTTTTCACAATTTTCAACCCTTCGTGGCCCCCTCACCATCCTTCCAAACCACCCGCCCGACATGGATTAACCCTTTGTACGCGGGATTTGGCGCATAGGGTTGGGAGGGGATGAGAATATAATTCTCAAAAGAGTGAATAATATATTTCATCAAAATCGGATAATCTGGCCAACACAAAAGCTCTCACCAGAAGGGTCCACTTTGCCCTGAATTCCCATTAAATGAGATACACACTCACACACACTTTTATCCTGTGTATCTACCTCCACTGGTTGGTCATACCGCATACGCCACCCCCGCCCATCATGTGCCCATTTTATCCATACCCACGATACCCAGCCACCCCCCCTACAGAGCACAAAGGGCAACCAATTGACGACAAGTGAGTGGCTCCGGGGTCATGTTTAATACAAAAGTTTTTCCTCGCAGAAAATCTTCCGTCGTACACACCATCAGCATTTTTCAGTGCCCATACCCTCTCCCCGTACAAATGAACATCAACAGCCATCCCACCTCACCATGGATTGGAGGAGGAAATATTAAATTACACACACATTCAGCCTCCCTCCCGAAGTATTACTTTTCAAGTGAGTAGAAAAATGTTTAGGAGTAACTTTTGCAATAAAATATTATGAACTTTGATGGTAGTAAAGATCCAAAGATAGGAACTTTGTAATTTTTATTTCCGCATGAATCTGACTTCGACGGATTATAATGTCTCTATTTTCCACTGAGAAACTTTTAACCCTTCACCACCCACACACCCATGTACAAAGTGAAACTTATCCTAGCAGGAAAAGTTAGTAGGTAGGTACACAAAAAATGATATGATATTTAGATGAGGAAAAAAAGGATCAGGAGGGTGTTTGATAATGAAGATTATTTTCTAGATGAAAATATTTATTACCTCTTCTTTTAGAACTTTTTCTAGAGAAAAGATGCATTATTTGTAATAAAAAAAATTACAAAAAAAGCACAAAGAATTCATTTATGTCTTACTTCATCCATAATTAATTGAGATCATTCTTTTAAAAGACTTTTTAGGGAGAATTTCACTCAAAATTGTACAAAAAATTAATTTTATTCTAAAATCTTAAATCTGAAGCCACCAGCTCTACCGAGAGCGGTGATGTGTCGAAATTCTGTGTGAGAATTCGTGGGTGGGCATGAATGACAGAGCATGAGCTTTCCACCACGGCAAAAACACCCTCACCCCCACTCGGGTATGCTATCGTCGCTCTCACGCGGGGGCGATGTTTATGAATAAAAAATAAGTTATTTGCGAAAAGGGCCAGAGCGCCTAATTAAATCGTGCAGAGGATATGACAGATTTTATAATTGTCCCCATCCGATATTTATCTATGGTCCAACAGCACAGGGGAGTACAAATTAGTCATGATTTTGCCTCAATTTGTCGCAGGCAATATTGGCTCGTTTCATAAATATATTAGAAGGTAACAAGGAGTATCTTTTGGGAGCGGCAGGAAAAAAATAAAATGGGAGGTTCATAAAATATTGGAATTACACATAATTCAGTGCGTGGATTTAAAATGTCCCAAAGTGCCCGCATAGAGGGGAAATTTATGTACAATGAATAGAATAATATTAATTATTATTCCCATATGGTCGTCCATTTGTGGTTGTACATATTTGAAACTTTTCATTCTTTGGTGATTTCTGATAAAAATCTTTTTAATGTGTTGCATTTATGTTAATGCTATTCAGACCATAAAGGAGAAAAATTGCCTCTTGCAACAAACTGCATTTGATTGACATTAATAGTTACGATGGCACGTTCTAAAACATTTTTTTATTAGAACACTAATTCAAAAGGAAATTGCAAAATTTTCAATTTACGTGTTCGTAGCTACATATAGCACAACCTTCCCTCTACCAATCTGATTTTCCGTCCTATTCATATCGTAAATATAACTTGTAATAACAATGCCTTTGGATCCTTTTGATGAAGAAATAATTCGCATGTTGTGTTGAATGGTAAAAGGCAACGAGAGAAATTGTTAAATACATTTTAATCTTTTGTTAGTTCATATCAATTAATTCTAAGAACAATGCACCTGTCAATGCATTCGAGGAATTATGAAGGTTCCTTTTTTTCTATTATTATTTTTTTTAGAAAATTATTTTCTTTAAAAAGTTTTTTTTTTCATCTAACTCTTGGTGAAAATTTACCGACAATGCATTTAATTTAAAGAGAAGTATTTCTCTTTCAATTTCCTTCACAACCTGGGGCAGTAAAATACCACAAATAGATGCGAATGGGGGTTGAAATGTAAGCAAATTTGTTGCTGTAAACGCAATTATTGCAGGTTATATTGTGAGAAAGAGAGTTTGGAGGTATACGATGCAAGACTAATAAATTTTGCATTACACAGGAAGCTTATTTAAATTTTCTGGTATATAATAATAATACATTGCAGAATTTTAGCAAATATAGTGCAAAATAATTTCTAAATGTGAATTACAGTGGAAAATTTATGCTTTTTCTCGTTTCACCATCATCGCAGCACACTCAACGGTGCAACGGACACACAGGTAATTGTCCATTATGCATATAAAGGAAAATGGGTTATGCTATTTAATGAGACCCCCAACCCCAATTACCACACTCCGTACAATGCCACCAATCACACACCACTTTGTAGACTAATTTAACATGCGGGGGGAGTAATAGGTTTTAAAACTGAATGATGAGTTTAACTAAAATTTTTACGCTCTTTTCCGCAAACTCGCTACACGTCAAACATCACACAGCAGTGCAGTAGGGAGCTTTTTGTCTCCCCTTTTGCAAGTGGATGAGCTTAAAATGGGGGTGTCCCATGTGCAATTTACACGTTGAAATACCCTGAGGTGGAGAAAAAGCTCGTACACACATAGAGTTTCCCATGGAAACATTCATCTTCATCTGCAGTGTGGACAAAAGGTGTAGACAGTGACAGACAGGACCATCGTACACACACGAGTATGTTGCCCTAAAACTATTTTTCCATGGCGATACTATCACTATATGGCCAGGAGAACCTTAAAAGTTTGTCTTTTGCAAATGGACTTTCATGGACTCATATAGGAGCAAATAAGTGAACGGGTTAGTAATTTTCTCTATTAGCATCACCCTTTATCGCTATTTTTGTTTAATTAAAATTCCAATAATAGGTAAGGTTTATTTTTGATTTTTATAAAAATGAAAGAAAATGAGGAATTTGTAAACAATGTTAAATGAGACGTTGCAGCTTAAGAAGTTTAATATTTTCAGAGCTTTTGGCTATTTTTGGGCAATTTTGGGTGCCGAATGGCAAAATACAACAAATCGATCGATGAAAGAGTTGTAAGGTGAAAATTTATTTTAGGCTTTTTTCTAAGCCTTGCTCCCCTCTATATAAGCTTCAAAAAAACATAAACTTTGCTGAAGATATTTTTAGAGAAATATCTTTTACTGTTGGCCCTAAGCACTAGTCTGCAAAGGGCAGAATAAAATTTTATTCTATTCTATTCTTTTACTGTTGTGTAAAAGAAAAAAATCTTAAAGCATATTTAAAATTCATTTCAGTCTCAAAACATAATGGAAGAAAACCTAGTTTTCCTTAAAAAAAAGATTTAAAGAACCAGGTAGAAAGTAAAATTTAGTTTTGTCATTTGGAAGAAAAATTCACAAAAATCATTGCGAATATCATGTGTAATAATCATTGAGCTTCGTGATTGCAGCACAGGACATGCAGATAGGAGTGAGTCATTTAAAATTCAGAAGCACCATGTGCTTGGAAGAAAGTTGAAATGATTACTGAAGATGAAGGGAGAAATGCAGCAATTTTCCCCTTTATGTTAGTTTACGTGTCTATTTTTCTTACTTCAGTGCATCTTTTTGCTGCGTCTGCATTATAGTTCTTAACAATAGCGCGCATAGAAGTCGTTGAAATGTATAATATTCTCACACTCCGCACTTTCAAGTGACTCCTGTAGACTCCAATAGACTCCAATAGAATACCAAAAGCCCCTGTATATTGATGTGAGAATAAGAACAGAGAAGAGGAAATATTTTACACTACACGTTTATATAATAATTGCGTGCTTCTTTTCTGAATGTTGATAAATTATTTAATTCCACAATTTGTTTCATTTAAATAAATAATGTTTGATTTGAGTTGCTAAGGGAATGTTTAAGAATACAAAAAAGTACATTTTCCTTTTTTCCTAAACAGGTAAATTTATTAAATTTAATCAATAAACTCAAAAAAGATAAAATTCTGCATAAATTTTCACCTGAATTTTAAATCAAATATTTTCACAATACAGTCGTGACCTCGTGGTAGGACCGTCGTCAAAATGACTTCTCCGCGGTAAAACAGCTTCAGAATGAAGAATTTTGCCTTCGCAGTGGGACAATTAGTACTATTGGAAAGGTAGGATACTAATTGTCCCATTGCGAAGGCAAAATTCTTCATTCTGAAGCCGTTTTACCGCGGAGAAGTCATTTTGACGACGGTCCTACCACGAGGTCACGACTGTATATCACAAATTATTTTCATGCTAATCAATTAAACTAATAAATTCGCGATAAAAGTCACAAATATGTAATCAGTTTTGAAAGATTATGTGGAAAATATTTATCAATTCTGATTATTTTATACGTGTTTAAAGTTGATTGATAATTAATTACCTATATAGAATATTTTATCAGAACATTCTAAACAATATTGCAACGATGTATTACCTTTAAATGTTGCATTCAACAATGTAGGTATTTATTTGGGAATTTTGAAATGTTGCAATAATGTGGTCAAAGTGTGAATATTTGGTCAAAACAACCTGTTTTAGATTTTTATTTATAGCCCCACTTTTCAATTTAATTTATGTGTCCATCGTCAAACCTTAAACAAGTAATAATTAGATTTAATTTTAAATAAAAGCTTCAGGAATATTTCAATTTTTTTTTTCACATTCCCCGTAATCATTTCCAAATGACCATCTGTGGGAATTAATCAAATATTTTGCATTTCAAAGGGATAAATGTGAATAAATTTTAATTACCACAATATTATGAAGCAATTAAAACTTTATTTTAGATTTGGCAGAAATCGTATCAAAGTGAATAATGTAATTATAATAATTTATCGAATGCATCGAATGTGAAACATATCTAAAAGATTCAAACAACCGTATGGCGGAAAATCATCTATCATTCATCGGAAAATCCATCGTGAAATATGTTTATGGAATTAATGAATTCTAAACGACGGATATTTAGCAAATAAATGATGTATATTTTAGCAATTAAAGATATAATGCATTAAATTCATCCAAATTATTAGGATTATTGCAAAACAAAGCTTTCAATCAGTCTCGTGAAAGGGCACAAAATTTCCTTTTCAAAGTCGGTATTATTTTTACATGATTATTTCAACAATAAAATTACCTGAAAGTGGCCCGTCGAGGTCATAGCACGAATTGGAAAATATTCAGGAATTCCACTGAAAAAAATCTATTGTATAATAATTAATAATTTCACAAAATGTATCCCCACAATAACCGGAAAGACTGCCAATGGAACAGTTGAATTACAATTTATTTCACATTGAAATTTAATATCCAAAATGTACGGGGAAATTCTTTTTCAAACTAACAAATCATCCCACGCTCGATTTTAATTACTTCCGCTTTGCTTTCATTTTTTTCGCGGTCAAAAATTCAATACACGTGCTCACAAATATAATTCTAATGAATAGGAATTAAATAATATTACGTGACGAGGATATTTAAACTATGGCTAAACCGGGGGAGATAATTGAAAATTGTAATTATATCAAAAGTGCTTCAAATGAAATATAGTGCAGGGGTGGGATTAACATAAATTAGTGTGATTCATTGTTTGTTCAAAATATTTAATACGTTGTAATGTAGTTTCGAAAACTCCATATACAGTGTTTTATACAAATTTTATATTCATCCATTATTATGTATGTAAATAGTGCATGCTGAAAACATCCGGTAAACTGATTTTCCTGTAATTTATATCAGTTCGTGCAGGAAAAATAGTCCTCTGTCTGTTTACAAAAATTGAAGAAAAAAATGTTGCGCAATGTTTGTTGATTGAAATTATATTTTCTGTTGGAGGGACTCACCTTTAACTTTTTCCACATAAATGTGTGAACGTACATGTTGCAGAGATGTGCGCGGAGTGATAATGAGGAAATTAAATAAAGTCAAAGTTGCTGTCCTCAAAGGGTTGCTGAGGTTGCTGATTGCCACCCTGCTGTGGTCGCACACCCATTTGCGGACCACCTGGATTGCCTCCCTGCATACCCATCACTTGACGATATGGTGGATTTTGTGGTTGCTGTTGCTGTGTAAATTTAAATATAGATTTTGCAATGGGTATTCGTGGTTGCAATAATCAAAAACCAGAAACTATGATTAATTGATTTGTCGATCATTGAATTTGCAATTATCACACGAATATTGGATTTCTTTAGTAAAGATATTCCATTTTCAGTAGACGAAAGGCGACGGATCAAATCTTTTGAACAGAAAATTGGGTTTTTAGTCAGAATAATATTCCATTTTGGTCAGGAAAATATGAAAAACGCAACAGTTGCAAAAAAACTCAAAAGAAAATATGAAGAACGGAAAATTCTTCTGACAAAAAGCATAATTTTCAGATCAAAAGATGAGATCCAAAGACGACAAAGTTGCAAGGCATTGCACATAGATAAGTAGATAAACTTATCAGTATTTAATCGAAAATTTCAAATTAGAAGAAGACAAAATCTATAAATTTTCAATGCAAAATCATCAATCTAATAAACTTTCAACTCTACCCCGAAAGTGTAGAAATCCATCAAATCACGCTAAATCAAACTGAATAAACTATGAAGCACCTACCTGTTGCTGCAGGAGATGCCGCAAGCCAGGATTGCTCGCCATGACGGGACGCATCATCCTCTGTGGATTCTGCTGCTGTGGATTTCCTAAATTTCCAACACCGCGCATTTGCTGTTGCTGCTGCAGCATTGCCATTTTATACTGCTCCTGTTTTTGCTGCTGTGCCACTTGGGCTGCATGCATGTTATCGGACATCTGATGAATTGGCATTTGCCCAAATTCGAAGTTTTTAAATTGCTGCTGTTCCTGCTGCACGGCCGCTTCAAGGGACTGCTTTAGCTGAAACAGTCAGCATCACATCACGGAAGGTATTCGAGGTATTTGCACATTTATTGGCATTTTTTTTTTGTTTGTTATTGGAAATTCTTCCAATTGGTGGAAAAATATACAAAGGACAAAATAAAATCCACTAGAGATATTTTTGTACTCACGTGAGACATTTTTTCCATATTCTGCTGCCGATTATCCATATGCTGTCCACCGGGATTAACATTGTGCATACCACCCATTTGATTGGGATTCCCAACATTTGGCATATTCTGGGCATACGAAATGAGGGAGATTAATTAAATATTTTGCAGAATTGGAAAATATAATTCACAATATTGATATTTACCACCATTCCCATACGTGCGGCTTGATTAACTGTCTGCTGCTGACCCATTTGTGCCGTAGACGTTTGCCCCATTTGCTGCATCATCTACATTTATTATTCAAATTTATAATTCTCACCGACAATTGATGGAAAATCCAGCATTTGTAGGCTATCTACACAATTTATGCTAATTCGCACTATTTTATCCCACCCACCCCCTAACCATTCCTGCTTATTTGGCATTGGTGCACTGCACACACATCCCCAGCTGAGATATTATTTACCTTTCAGTGCAAACGAGAGAAGCTTCTCTTTTAAATCCAAAATGCAACCCATGGGAAGCATTTCCAGAAATTCCAATGTGCGGTTTATTATTTATTAATTTTGCCATCATTTAAAATGGCAACAAACACTTCCCAAGTATCTGTATTACTCCCAGGAATACTAATTTAACTTAATTTATCTTCGTACATGTGTTTACGGAGAAGTAAACAAATATACTCTAAATAGAAAACAAATTAAACTAAAAAAAATAAATCGAGGAATTTTCAATGAAGAAAAGCAAACTAAACCTTAAATTGAAAGCTCTGGCAACTAAGCTCATGGGATTTATCTAAAACCCCCAAACAAAAAAGTGATAATGAAATTCTTTTTTAAGAACTTTTTTACATACTCTAAAATCTCGTTAAAAGCTCACGTTCCAAAATTCTAAATCACCTATATATCTAGTGGGGGAAAGTTTTTTTCAATGGACTTTTAAATACACCGTGTAGAGTGCACCGCCGCCACATGAATAGTTTTAATCTCTTTTTGGGTGTAAATGGCACTACACAAGCCGTGGTGAGTGTGAAAAGCACCAAACCTGAGAACTTGTTGGTTGTGATGTTGGCATATTGGGTGCAGGATTCATAGCATTCGGCTGACCAGCACCACTCGGCCCACCAGGACCCTGAGCGCTCGTTCCCGCATTCCCTGCACCGCCGGGATTCCCAGCGCCACCGCCCTGCTGTCCCGTAGCCTGTTGGTTCTACAAATAAATACATTGCGCCCAATGTTTGTGGGTTTTAGTTTCAATCCTTCCTGACTAAATAGTATACACGTAAACACACACAAATACAAAAATATAAACTCAAATAAGCATTTCAAGTGAGGCGTATATGGTGTGCAAATTAGTACAATATGCTAAAGTATGGGAAATCAATGGGATTATTTGGGTTTATTCGATACAAAATGCAGTATTAAATATACTCAAAATCGTGCCCGTAATCTCGTGCAGAACGGGAATGTTGAGGTAGGTAGCAATATACATAATGAATGAATGTACATTTATGTGGTTTGGTTTTACGTGAATCCTGCGCCAAAATAATTCCGAGAATCCACTTAAAGTACACGTTTTTATGGGAATTTTTATGGAATATTAAATTTCGAGGCTCTCGGCTTTTTAGGGCAACTTGAGTTGATTTTTATTGATTGAAGAAGAAAGAGGTTGGGTTGACTTATTTAAAAAAAAAATGTTTATCAAAATACATTTATCAAGACGTTGCTGGATAGCATAAGAAAGAAGTATTTTAAATTGTCGTTTAAATTCAAAAATTCTGATAAAATCTTTTCTTTTCTAACAACTGAATAGTTGCTATAAGATTTTGATAGATGGGTGTTTTTAAAAAGTTCTATTGTCGTTCTAGAAAACAAAAACATAAAAAATTGTTGTTCAGGAAAATAGTCAGAGAGATCTCTGAAGAGGCCTGGAAAAGTAATTTTCTTTCAAAAAAATACGATTAAAGTGTGGCGCCCTGAATAGGGGGCGCCACAGGGCTTTGGTCAACTCCCCACAGTAACCTCAACCCTCGTCGTCCTCAACTAATCTAAGAGCACTTTCACTGCACAGCCATACCCGCACAAGGCTGAGCTCCGACTAACTCTACTCTCATCAGCACTCTTTGCTACTCTCTCATCTAATTACTTTCTCAGTGCTCTCCTACGTTCTCTTGAGGATTCTCGTATTCTCTCTCACCTATTGAGGGTTTGTAACCTGGGGGCAGAAGCCGTTGCCGAGGGAAGGGCAGCCGTTACAGTTACCGCCAATCTAAGGGTACTCACTCTATGAGCTAGGTTAATATTTGCTGGATAGTGAGTCGGGTGCTACATTCGGCCGTTCCTGACACTGCCGTCGTCCCCGACGGCTGCAAGTGATATTTCAAGAAAATCATTTTACTGCATTAATTTACTATGTCAGGATCAAAACTACGCGGAATACCAACCCCGAATTTTACTGGCCGTTTTTCCCAAACTACTACCACACCCAAGTCGTGAGGACTGCTCATGTGCTAACACTAACGGAACGTTCCGCACATGAGTTTAATTCGCCGTTTCATTCGCAGGTCCTGATGTTGTAGAACAATCGTTGTAGCTGCTAGTCGATTGGTGTCTGCTGCATGATGTTCTCGTAATGTTCATTTTCTGCGGCTGACTGCTTCCTTTAACGGCACGCTTGCTTACCCCTTCCTGGGTACCTGCCGCACAACAGACCTTCATGTGTGTTGTGAGTTGTCTCATGGCGCGTCGACGACTACGGCACGCTTACTTACCCTTCATGGGTACCTGCCGCACAACAGACCTTCAAGTGTGTTGTGTATTCTTTCATGGCGCGTTGCGTTCAATCAGCGGTGTTTGGCCCCTCGACGACTTCGACAACGGCACGCTTACTTACCCTTCATGGGTACCTGCCGCACAACAGACCTTCATGTGTGTTGTGTATTCTTTGGCGCCTCTCAACTGTTTCATTGTACTGCTGCTTACTGGTTTACTGCATTCTTTCGTGCTCGCGACGGGAGATCTTCAGTCGTCTGGGCCATTCACTTCGTTCGGGACATTGTACAGTACACACTGTAATCTTCGCACACTTCATCGGTCACCCTCAGCCTCTACGTCGTTCTTGTCGCTATCGTTTCCAGGCTGGTGACATGTCCCGCTCGCATTGCCGCTTATACCTGCAACCTGCTAAAAATCAACAATTTATTTCATGTCATAGATCACCATCTCATAGACGAGCCTCTTCTCACTCATCTTGTGGGTCTCACGCCCAACTGCCTTCATCAACACCAACAATTTACGGCATAAATGAATCTGCATTATTACCGCACAAGACTTTTTCAAGTCGACTCAGTGGCACATAAGAAAACTACTGCAAAATTTATTTAGACTTCATCCACCCGCATCATCTATCATCTGCTGCTCTTTCACCTTCATACTCTTCCTCAGGATCTCGCAGTTAACCTAAAACTTCACAGCGCTTACCCACTCCACCTGGCACCTGTGAACAGTCGCGAGATGTACCACTCAAACATCCCCTGCCTGCGACGTAGATACAATTGAGAGAACCCTCGACTAACCTTGAACACTCTTTTCAATTCGCCCATCTGCGTACGGTATTGCAATTGACACTGTGGAATGGTGGACACCATTGGCCTCACCAAACTACCGGAACCGGTTTACCGCGAACAATGTTGCTTGCCACTCACAAGCATGCCGGGATATCTGAAAAACTGGAAAAACTGCACCATCTCCTCGAACACCTGGATAGCATTCTTCACCATAGCTGCAATCACCGCTCCCAACTCCTTGCACCTCCCAAACGCGTCAATCTCCCTTGCCATAAGCCGTCACACTGACGGGATGATCACCGCCTCCTTGCGTCCTGAAAGACTCCGCTCCTTTTGCGTAACTCACTGCCACAGCGTCTTTGTCCTTAACTGTATGTGCTTCTCCTTTGTCGCCGCATCTCCGAACTTCAAGTCCTTCTCCGAGATTTTGCACACCTCCTTCTTGGCAGAGATTTCCTCCATTACTGCTACCGTCTATTTTATGCATTTGACCTTCTGCAAGTCCTGTCCGATTTTCCCGTTTCCAGGTCACTCATTCCTTCTCCCTGACATCTCACTCGCTTTTATTACTGCAGCCTCCAAACTGCTGCGCATCTTCGGTTTACTCTCAGCTCCGTAATTCCACTACGGCATCCTTCAGGTCTTCTAGTTCGTCAAGGTCTCATCTCATTGTTTCTTGGCCACCCGTGTTTCTTTCTTCTGCACACTTATTTTCTCTGAGTTTCCTCAACATTTTCTTATTCAGCCACAGGCTCTCTTCACGTGAGACTTCCTTCTATGTTGTGCATCAGCAATCTGCGGGCATCACACTCTCGCAACCATATTTTCTTCGGGATACTTGTCTTTGCTCCTGCTGCCACCGAATAACACCTTGTTCCATTCATTTGCCATCTTTGTCTTCTTTCTTCTCCATTCGTGGCATCCTCCCTTTCATCAACCGTCATGTTCTTTATTTTTCCCATCTTCTCGAGGATGCTGTGTTCATTTTCCTTTTATTTTCTGGACTCCTGAGATTTTCTCTGCTCTTCACCGTCCTATAAGTCCACAGCACATTTTCACTTACATCGACATTCGCATGACTCATCAATGTACTTCACCACCTCAGATCCTTTCCAACGCTTCAGCTCACAGCTTCCTCCCCAACTGCTTCCGCTCTTCTTAGCACGTACCGTTGCTGAGGTTCGTTTTTCACTTTGCCACCCTCTCAGGAAATAGATTTTTCCCCGTGGCTATGCTGTGAATTAAAGCCTCCAAACATGCTCGTTCATCTTCAACGCCATTCCGCAATTTTCCTTCTCTCCATCAGGTATTTCAGCAACTCCATTCCCGTTTGATTGATGTGATCTCTCCTGTATCCTCCTAGAGTATTGGCATTTCACACTTCACGCACTCACATGGTCGCAATCCTCATTTCTTGCGAAACCACTGCTATCCTTCCTCACCAATTTTCACCTTCCAGCAAGACTCCTTGGGACACGCACACCCCAAATCCTCAGCAGAGCAACAGATGTGACACTGGAATCCCTTACTTGCTCTACCCACTACATTTTTGCTCTTTTCATTCACTATACGCCGATCATCCCAACAACCGTGACAAACTAACCAACTGGCGCCACACCGATTTTCATTGCACCCATACCTAAGCAAGCAAACATTGATACGCTCCCCAACAGCTGCGACACCCTAAAGACTCGACTCAAGCTAATTTCCACTGCTCCCGAACCTATGCAAACAGACATTGAAACTTTCTTCAACAACTGCGACACGCTGAATGACTCGTGTCACGCCAATCTCCGCTGCGCCTGTATCTATACAAGGAAACATTGATGTTTTCAAATTTTGAATAATTTATTTTCTCATTAATTTTTTTTTTTTCTGCGAACACCTTCCGCATCTGCCATTTGCTTGTAAAACAAGAACACGGCCATCTCAACAGCATGAGCGCAATCTACCGCTCCTCGTCTGCTGTTCCTCACACCTTCAAGGAAATCTTCTACACCGATAATCGCGACGCTCGCTACGACAATAATCACGCCACCTTTCACGACGTTGACCCCAATAAGAATCACGGCAACTGTGATGGCGATTTTTACGGCATCTATCCGAATCCTGAAAAGCTTCGTGCTGATTCCAACTGGATTTCTTGGGAAAGAATCATTTTCCCGTAGCAGCACTCCTCCTCTGGTTCACTTCGTCGCTTCTTGCCTCCCCGCAGCTTCCAATGAATTGCGAGACTGTAATTCTCATCCGGAAAGAATTCCTTATGCACTTTTCCAATTATCTCCCACGTATGCAGGTTGCCTTTCCTCCCTTCGAACCATGGTTTGGCTGCTCCTTTCGATCGCATGCTCCCCTTCAGAATCGCATGCTTATCCTTGACTCCACATTGGTGGAGGATTCCACTCACGGTGTCGAGGCATGCAACAACGGATAACGTCCTTCTGTCGATCAATTCGGAACGGAGCACGAACTCCTCAATCTCCAGCAATTCCGGTGCAAATCCCGTCAACTTTTCTCCTTTGCCAATTGTCACAGCAGTGGGCACTGCCTTCGCATGTGTTTCTATCACAGGTGTTTCTATCGCAGGTATTTCTACCACAGGTGCTGCTACTGTAGGGGCTGCTACTACTGGCACTTCTACCATGGGTGCTTCCACTTCGGGTGCTGCCATCGGGAGCTTCTTCATTGCTTCATCTCATTCCTGACGCTCCTCATTCATTTCTGCAAAAATGTAGCACAAATTCATCACATTTACGATCTCATACACCACCATGGTCAGCCGCAACACCTCATATGTAGATACTCTCACCTCTTTTCACTTTTTCTCAGGGTTTTTCCGAGTTTTCCTTCAATTTTTCACTTCACGGCATGTTTTCTTTTCAAAATAAAAACAAACTGACAGATTTCTTTGATCGCGACGCCTCTGGTGACTTTTCGCCGAAAAATTTCTCGAACACTGCGCCGAAAATTTCGCGAGGGGATAATCATAAACTTCCATGGGACATTTCATCTAATTCCTCGGACTTTTCCTTTTATTTCTGCTCATTTATTTTTCTTAATTTTCATTTCAGGGATTTTTCTACTGGATTTTTAAGGGGAATTTTCAGGAAATTTTCAACATTTGGGAGATTTCATTTCTTTCTACTGGGTGCTTTTTAATGGCGGTTTTCGCAGGACACTTCGATTTGAATTTTTCAGGGAATTTTTCTCAAGGGGCACAACTTCACGTTCATTTTCTTCTATTGAGCATTCAAGGGTTAATTTTGTGATAAACTGATTTTTTTTTTTGAGCTGCGAATTTTTTCGACCGCGCTGCTTTTTCTCTAAATTTCTGGGAGGGAAACTTTTCTTCGGTGCCGCAGAACACCGCGAATCTTTACATATGCCATGGAAATAGTTTCACTGGGGCACTTTTTACCGCGATATTTCCCTTCGGGCAGCCTTAATTACACAATTTTTCTTCTTTACAAACCCCCTGAACTCTATATGGCTGCACAAATATCCCCAAAACACAGGAATGTACTCACTTTATCATTTTTCAGGAACTTTTAGAGCAATCTCTGAAACGACAAGAAGAACATTTTTCCCCCCTTCACGGGGGCTCTGCACACACCAATGCACTCGTACAGGCTTGGGGATCCCCTCATTCATGCCACACATTCACACCAGCTGCAATAAAAGTCATTTTCATGAAAATTTTTCACCCTTTCTGAAACACCCTGCTGCCAAACATGTCCCGACACGTTTTCTCTGCCGCCGTCGATGCCTCCGGAAATGTCGCTCTGCCGCCGTGAAACTCGCTGCAATTCACCTCCCCCGCTGCTCTGCAAACGTTGCCCGGTGTCTCCTGCTGCTGCTGGGGCGGTTTCCATGGGGGTCCCTCGCCGTTCCGGCACTTTTTCACACACTTTTTCACTTCACTTTTCTGCGGCATCATAGCCGCCATGTTCGTTTTCTTCACTCGCGCGCGATCACTTTTCTGTTCATTTTTTCGCCGGGATTTCGCATCCCACTTCTGATATGTGGCGCCCTGAATAGGGGGCGCCACAGGGCTTTGGTCAACTCCCCACAGTAACCTCAACCCTCGTCGTCCTCAACTAATCTAAGAGCACTTTCACTGCACAGCCATACCCGCACAAGGCTGAGCTCCGACTAACTCTACTCTCATCAGCACTCTTTGCTACTCTCTCATCTAATTACTTTCTCAGTGCTCTCCTACGTTCTCTTGAGGATTCTCGTATTCTCTCTCACCTATTGAGGGTTTGTAACCTGGGGGCAGAAGCCGTTGCCGAGGGAAGGGCAGCCGTTACAGTTACCGCCAATCTAAGGGTACTCACTCTATGAGCTAGGTTAATATTTGCTGGATAGTGAGTCGGGTGCTACAAAAGCTAGAAACAAAAAGTAAGAATCCTATAAGATTCTTCCCGGAATATCAAAAATCTTATAACTGACGAACTGTAAGAAAGGAAAAGAAAAGATTTTTATCAGAATCTACTCCTATTTTAGGGGTTTGTCGAATTTCTTGAAATATTTTAATTTAGAGTTAATTTTCAAAATCAGACAAGTGGAGTTGGAGTCTAATTTTTGAATTTGAGGCAATTATTGAATGAAGAAGGAAAATGGGTAAAAATACAATTCTTTTACCTGAATACAATTCATTTGTTACCCCAAATGTGTTTTATCACTTTAAATGAAAATTGTTAAAAGTTTAGACTGTCGGCCCATAAAAATTCTTTCCTTTTTTATTTTTTAACTCACCTGCATAATTTAAAATTATTGAATTAAATAAAATCGAATTTTTGGCTAAAAACTGGCTGGCGTAGGCCACGAAAAATGTTTCTGTATACTCGTTAAGGCCGTAATAGCTTTGCTTGTTAGCTGTGAGAATTAAAATCAATTGTGGATTTGGATAGAGGTGTGCGGGTAGGGTTATTTGAACACAACATTAAACCATTCCATGACGTACCAAGCCTTGTTTTTGTTGAATAACTTTGCGCAGCCTGTCGACAAATCCCACTTGATTGTTGGGAATGAAGCCAAGGAAGGCCTTCTTCTCAGCTGTATACAGCAGAATTAGCACTTTTATCTCACAATTTGTCGGTGGGGATGCTGTGAAGTGAACACATCCCGCCTAAAATGCAACGAAGGGAAATTTACAACACCTGCATATGGGTGCATTGATTTTTAAGCAGGAGGAGACTTACAAAGCCCGTTGCCATGACTTTCGACAGGGCATCAAGAGCTTCACATTGACTTGGGTGAAAGATGACCGTTTTGGAATCTTTTAGGTATTGCCCACCAATATTCCCCACAAGTTGCTTCGGCATGAGTTGCATAATGAGCTTCTGGGGCCAGCTGTCGGCTTTCCTGCAATTTTCCCCACATTCGCGGAGGAGATAGACCCACATAGATTAGCATTCACGTAGTGAATTTCCACCATGTGAAATATTTCATTCTAACGAACACAACGTACAATTCTGGTTCACCATCTTTGATATTAGTTGTGACATAGCACGGTACGTGGCGTGCAATTTTGGGTTGATCGCTCTTTGCCTTCTCAATCCACTCCAGAATCCCAGTCCAAATTTTCTCCCTTGAATTGGAGGTTGGTTGCCCACCGGTAGCACCACCAGCTGCCGTCGTGGGAACACCACTTGCTGGTGGCATATGCTGTTGTGCTGTTTCCACCCAGAAACCCATTAAAATTATTTTAATAAATCCACTGAGGCATACACAAAGGACTTCATACATAACTTTTCAAACATGACAATTATATTGGGAGGGCGGAGGGTAGGTATAGTAGAGTTTTAGATCCACATGTGTAGAGAATTTAAAGTTTCACAAATGTCGAGTAAGGATTGAATTTTTAAGAACAACGTCGAAATAGACGCTGTAAAAACTATACTAAAATTCACGAAATAAAATAATATGCATCCTGTTATTTAGGTCAACATGAAAATCCCATATACCTGCAGGCTATAACGACCTACTGCTTGTTAAAAACTTTTTTCATTTCCAAAACATTCTGCAAAAATTTCCCCAAATGCATTTCATCGTGTTATTACATATTCATAAATTTGTCATTCTTTGTGATTTCCATTTACACACCCCATGAAAATATGAAACTCTCATAAAAAACATTAAAAACATGAAATCGACAAGAATTTTTTTTTTGGTTGAGGAATTCTGTGTATAAATTATTTTTAAATAATTTCGGGGGGCGGAAATTTATTGTTGGCCTTGTTAGTGGAATCCTACCTGATGTGGGGATATTTTGGGGCATCTGTTGGTTGACTTGTGGCCCTTGATTTTGTTGCATCTGCTGCGGGTTTTGCTGCTGCATCTGCTGCGGGTTTTGCTGCTGCTGCTGCTGCTGCTGCTGTTGTTGGTGTTGTTGCTGCTGCTGTTGTTGTTGCTGCTGCTGCTGTTGCTGCTGATTCATAAGTTGCATCCGGATGGCTTGCTGCTGCGCCATATTGTTCATCTGACCAACTCCCTGAGACGCCATGCTGTGCGGTGGAGTACTGAGTTGCGTAATGAGAGCTGATTGCTGTTGCTGCTGCGTTGGCATCTGCTGCTGTTGCGGATTCTGTCCGGGATTTGGGAGGAAAGGACGCTGCTGCTGTGGTGGCATCATCCACCTTGGATTTTGCATTCGTTGCCCCATCTGTGGTTGCTGCACATTGGGATTGTATGGCATGGACATAGCCGTCTGATTGGGGGGTGCAATGGAAACCTGGGGATTCATTTGATTGGGATTTGGACCTTGACCAGGGTACATCAACCCCGGACGTGGGATATTGGGATTTCCCATTGGATTTTGCATTGCATCCGGAAACACTAAAAAATTACGAATATTTTTGTGAGTCTCCCAGAAAACTTCTCTGTGGGAAAATTATTCTTACTTCCGGGATTATTCATGTTGGTACGCATGGGGCCAGGTTGATTAATCTGCTGAGCTGCAAGCATCTGATTTCCAGCTGCTTCCATTTGATTATTCATTGGCATCATATTGGATGCCAATGGACTCGGTAGATTAATTGTTGCAGCTGCTGGTGGACTTGCAGGACGCTCCTTGAGGGAATACCCCTTGAGGAGAACAAGATGTCGTGGATCCTTGCAATAATTCTTCGAGGTGGACGATGACAAATCCCCACCGGATTTTTCAAATAGCTTAAAAAGGACGGGAATTTTCCGCGGAGAGAGGATGGAGAAATTAATTTCCTTCTCTTGGAAAATCGTCGCAAGTTGATCAACTGTTTTATTTTCATACATATAGCACTCTTGCACGGGCATTGAGTACGGAACACTGTTACAGATGAGGATGCAGTGCTTCTGGGTGGGTGTACCCTGATCCCTGCGCTCCTCGAGATCGTCAAAACATACCAAAGCTGTGGCCATTCCTTCTGCGAGATTCGCATATGATTCACTCTTCCCCCCAGTTAGCCTAAAACAAATTATTCCGTGCATTTCAGGGACATTGCGGCACTTTTGGGGAACAAAAGAAACCTACTCTAGTTTTTCGATGGTGTTGAGTACTTTTTTGGAGCTGGCAAAAGGCCCGTAAGTCGTACAACAAACTCCCGGCATGCTCTGGGCTGTCTTGTAAACGACTACCCCATACAATGTGCTGTTTCTATCTAATCCCGTCCAATACTCCCGATCATCTCCCATCCACTGGGAAGAGAAAGACTACCACGGGCATTGAGATAATTTCCGCGGGATGTGACAAAAGGACAATCTACTAAATACCTGGGAGAAGTACTCCAACGTCGGGATGATGTAGTTCGACTTGATGTCCCCAAAGTAAGCTCCATTTATCGCTGTTCCTTCAATTAGAAACACCACGTCCGCCAACAAATCCGAATCTGCAGCAACCATTGTCACAAATCACGGCTAAAAGTTCACAGAAACACCTCAAATTTTCACAATTTTCACGAATTTTCTTTCGCACAAGTCAAACACATAAACAAAACACAGCAAACCTCACAAACTGTCAAACGAAGTGCCGGTGTTGGCTCATGCGCAGAAGAGGCGCTGATGTTATCTTTGCTTTTGGCGCGCAAAATAAAAGTTTCCACCGCCTTCCAAAGAAAAAGATTTTCTCATCAAATAAAATATTTATGGAGAATTTTCACGATATTTGCCTTTAATTGCCACAGACACAATTCAAAGATCCAAAAAGGATATTTTTACCAGACACCCACCCACAATGAACACATCTCCCGACCAATCCCATGAGAACAACTCGGGTTTTCAACAAAACCCCATCGCAACTTTCCCAAAAGAATTTCTTTCTTCCAATTTTCCTGCGCATAAGAAAATTCGAAAAATTCACATCACGAAGGAGCGAGTTCGTGAAATGAATAAATTTTTCTCTCTGGCTTAACTACTGAGCTTGCTAGTAAAAAAAAAACCTCCGTGTGGTCTATGAGTGGGTGTAAAAAATTGCAAGCAATGAAAGGATATGAAGGACTTAAAAAAAAGAAATTGGGGAAAACGGGAGAAGCACTAATAAAAATTTTAAAATACATTTCTGTTGAGAATATGTACGGCGTGGGTTTACGATGTGTTTATTAGTTGTTGTAAAAGAAATGTTATAAAAGCTCAAACTATTAGATTGCAAAATGTATTGTAGATGTGGCGGCTTCAGGACGAATTGGAGCCTTGTTTTAGTTCTTCAATTTTACGCACCATAAGGTAAAACCTTTAAAATCTTTCAATTTTACTCAAAAATGATTTTAAAAAATGAAAGCTTTATGAAAAAAAAACCTAACAGGTAATTGAGCTTTATAAAAGCTTCTTGTTTAAAACATTTTCTCAGCTTTTTCTCTTTTAATAAAAATAAGCTTTATTGCAAAAAAATATTCATCGATATTTTTAAAATTTAAAATATCTATAACAAAAATACTCAAAGTTTATTACTCTGAATATTATAGTTAAGGGATGTATGTACCCTAAACCACCCTGCTGTCTCATCTTAGTCATCCTATCCCATCCTATCTCTGCCTGCCAAATGTTCGACGTTTAGATGAAAAGGGAGGAATTTGCAGATATTTGTCAAAGTTACCAAGAATTCTTCTCATCCACTTTGTCCTCGGCTCGAGCCGTTCTCTCCCCAACTCTTGTCTGACTGTCACCCCCACAGATGAGCTCCTGAAATTGCTAAGAGCCTTGGGATAAAATTAATATTTGCAATGGATATTAGACGCGAACGAATATTAAATTGAAGACATGAGAAACAATTTATTTAGAACGTCCGCGCGTATCGCAAAATATTGCGCCCAACAAATTGAATTCCTGATTTTGGGTGTTAATAAATTGATAATATGATTGGCTCATTTATTTGTATGACAGAAGAATTTATTGTCTGCTTTATGGGGGTGGGAGACGAGTATTGAAAAAAAGGAGGACATATATATACTTTCTCCCACGCTCTGCCCAATTTACGATCTAATATCCTCGCTGTGATTAAGGATAATTGAATTTGATGTTGACAGCATTGGATGGAATTATTGCACATTAATTAATCACATTTCAACTCAATTGGATGACAAAATTCAATAAATTGTAGGGCAAAATTAAATGAATGGAGGCTAGTCAGCCCACCCACGTTCTAGTTATATATTTACACTCATCCCCCCGTGATTTTGTATTCAAAGAATTCCATTTGGATTTCCTGTTAATTGATGAACAAATGGGATTCGATTGTTTTCAATTGTGCGCGAAAAAGCCCCGAGGATTTACAGATACGATATGTAGAATGCTAGCCCATCAAATATTCAATCCCCATATTTTATTGCTATTCATGAAATATTTCTACAAATAGCGAGATTTTGAGCTTTTCACCTTGCTCTACGATTTATTGCTGCTGGGAAGATTAAAAGGGCAATTTATTTTATTTACGTGCTACACACAGAGATGTCCATTTGGTTTTATTGCACATGTTTGATATGTTTCTATTTCACCCTCTCCCCGCTCATATATGATTCTGCACCACATACATATTGTAGCTGTTCAAACTTTTTATGACCCCTTTTTGACAAACAAATTTTACGACGCGGTCAAAGGTCGATTTCCAAGGAAAATTTTAATTTTTCTCGTTGGGAAAAATAATTGATTTTTGTATTTTATTTCTCTATTTGTGCATAAATTCTAATAGAGAATTCATACATCCCGCCCATATGTCTGATGTCTAATTTATCTTTAGTATTTTGGGCTAAAAAAAATATTTTGGAATGTAGCCAAAATGTAATATAAAACATAACTCTCAAGCTCTAAAACAATAATCAAAAAATCATAAATTTTATAAGAAATATTGTGCCAAAAGCATAAAGTTAAGCATCAACTGGAGAATTGAATCATAAAAGCAAAAAAAAATAGATAAGAAAAATAAATCGACTTTTCCCGTTTGACGGTTAGAGAATCTTTCTTTGTATCTTCTGAAGCTCTCTTGAAGATTTGTTTCTGTAATTAATAATTGGAGAAGGAATACAATTAATTAAATAAGTGACCTACATTTCATTTCTTCGAACAAGATGAACTCAATTCATAAACTCAGAACTTTATAGGAGATCTCTTAGCCTAAGTCTTTGAGCCCGCACCTGTCCCACGCTCGTGACCCAAATAAAGAGCAGGCTTAAGGATAAATTGATAGTTTAGTTAGACAATATTTTTTCGATGCAAAAAAACATCCTTGTCATAATTTAAACCTAGTTAGATATCTCTTGGAGCTTTGGGAGCTTCCGTAATATGCCGTTGACGCCTACTCAAGTTATGTCGGCTGTAGTTTACTTATAATATTATTAAGGATACTACCCACAATCCAATTGAAATTTACGAAATCACAAAAAAATCCACAATTTCCCGCTCCGTCGTATCACAATAATTGAGGCTGTAAATTGAGTTTCAATCCCACCGCCGCAAAGTGGATCCTTTTTTTCGGCATAGGACTGCGTGTATGCCCCCCAAAAGTTGAAAGAAAAAAAAGAATGGGCGAGGAAAAAAATCGATTTTCATTTGGGATTTTGCAAGATTCTCCGCACCATAATTCCTTCCCAAATTTGAATACTTCGTGCAGAAATGTGTCGATTCTCCTATTTGAATTTTCGGTAAGGGTATTCTAATTTGAATTCCCCAGAGCACACCCTTGAGATGCCAGAGTCACTCGCTTTGCCTCGCGGATTAAGCAACATCATCGTACCAAATGGGGTGGCTCTTGATGAGGTGCTGTCCTCCCCCATCCGCATCTTGGGAATGGTATGAGGAAGGCAAATTGAGAAAATTCCACACAATTGCCCCTCAATCTCGTATTCGCTACACAAACTATTAATATCGCTAAATAATATTAAAAGGAAAGTTCGCGATTATATTAAAATTGTATGTACATTTATTGCTGTAGTAAATGCGAAAAGTTTCGAGCGCTTTACAACGCGGCGAGAAAGTGTTGTTGCTTATGAAGGGAAAATATTCAATGATGGGAGATTCGTGCATCTCAAGTTGGTTGAAAAGCAACGGGAGGTGCACTCCTACATTTACCATAGTAGTACGCCAGTCATCTACCAACCCTCCCCTCATAAGTCGACACCTTGCCAAGGGAAATACCAGCTCGTGACTAGTTGGTGGTTGGGGGTGTATTGAGGTAATTGGAAGATGACGGTTGTGTGGTTGACGCTCTCTATATTCGCAATGAAGACTCAAATGGCAAATGCATATGAATTTTCATTGCATCGCACATTCTTGTGGATTCCTCAGTGCACTTCCTCGGGAATTTCACCATCATGGTGCGCGACAGAATCAACAAAACTGAATGATATTTCTCTTTCAAAAGACTTTCCCTTCTTCATCTGCCCATCGTGTTGGTTGTGTGATGATGCTACAGCAGTGGAGAATGGGGCGAGTGTATTAACTCAATAAAGAAGTTTATATTTATCGCCGAAGCTTACAGAATTTGATTATGAACTTCTTAACGTTTTCTCCTTCATCGCTTTCTTCGAAAGTTCAGCAAGAAGGAAAAAAAACCAATGTGATGGAGAAAAAATTTGTGGTTATAACCCTTTAAAAACTTTTCTGTGTGGGTTTTCAATAAAACAAAATGATTCTGAATTTGAGAAATTAATGGATATTTCGTGATGGGAGCTTGAAGTGCGGTATTGATATCTTTATGCCCTTTATGCTCTGGCTTGCGTTTTGAATTTTCCCTATAGATTTTCCGAGGAAAAAGCTCACTCAGCTGCTATGCGGAGGAAGCTTTTGAAACGTTTTAAATTCTTTCATCTTTTCTTTAAAATTATAAGAACAAATTATTTTTTAAGCTCAAAATTTTAAAACTTTTTTTTTTTGAAAGATGTTCTTCTAATGCGAAATAACGTCAATTCCCTTTAAAACTAAAAGAAAATCCTATGAGTTATGTATGTGTACTACAATGAGTTATGTATGTATGTAGTTTCTCCGTTTAATGACTACAGTGAATCTTTATGGATGCTATGGGCTTGATGTAAGGAAAAGTATATACGAGTATTTTTTGGGAAAGACTCTACGTGCCACTTTGGCAAATACCAGCACTCTTTTCGTTCACACAAATTTCCCATTGTGCTCCACCACACCATATACACAGAATCCTTGACAGAATCACCTTCTCACTGGTGTGGCAATATATTACGCTCCTCTAATATGCTCCACACCATCCTTAAGACAAACACTAGCACGTCTCCGCCACAGTGTCTCACCAAGAGGTAGAGTTGAAAAACGATGCGACATCTAAAGTATCTAGAAACGATAAAGACACACGAAAATAATTCTCTGCAATGGTGCAAAATTTATGTCAATTACGTTCCTCCCATTGAGATGTTCTCGCATATTTTCACAAAATGCCAAGAGGACTCTTTTGCACCCCCATCTCGTACGCTTTTTAATTTTATATTTTTGCCAGATATTTATTGCGATTTTACGCGTCGCGCTCACATACCGAGAAGCACGCACTGTGACTCCGAAATATAAAACATGCCCTTTAAAAACCTCGGGATGGGTCCTTGGAGAATTTTCCAATGTGCCTGTGAGAAATTCTTGAGATTTCTTGACTTTCCCTGCTTCTATATGGCATATGGCGCAATGGGAAAAAAAGAGAATAAACTCACTGGGGATGCTGGCAATGAACTTTGATTTAGGTTTTTCAGAGACTTCTTTTGCATAAACTTTCTATACGTATCATACTTTATTTGGGAAAATTATTTTTCTCAGAACAAAAAATGATACATAAGAATCTTAATCCTCTAATATTTAAATCTTGTAACATTCTTAAAGACGTGAGCTTTTGCATTAAAGTAAACTATTTATAGATTTCTCTGTACAAGCTTCTAAACCTGGTGTTAAATCAATATTTGATCAAATTTCAAATATTGAATAAATGTATCAAATTTTATGCTTGACTCATATATTGTTGCTGCTTTGATTCTCCATGTCATATTTCCTGGAAATATTCAAAAACTTTTTCATTTATCCGCATACAAAAATTATTGAGGGAATAAAGAGCTTTTTATGCGATTTTTGTATGAACATTTGGGGTTAAAAGTAAAATCCATTAAAAAGGATCTAAAGTTTTGTTTTTTATTCATTTCCAGGAATTTTGTCATATTTTCAGGGATCAAAAATAGATTTTCCGTGATCCTCCTCATCCTATTTTGCAATAGTTGCTGCTTTGTGAATTTCAAATTACTTACATTTTACCATTAAAGTCTCATTTTGCTCCACATAAACTTTTAACCATCGCATATTTTTCACTTTACCCCATGTGAAGCGAAATTGCTAAAAATATTACATTATTAAACACCCACACTTTTCCCCAACAACTTAATCGCATTTGACTAACTCAACTTTGATAAAGGGAGATGATCCCACGATTTTCGTGGGTGGTTAATTAAAATCCCAGTAAGGCTTCATCGCAGATCCAATAAATATCCATTTCAGGTTTCATCAATTACCTCCATCACTTTATCTTCCACCTACCTACCCCGGGTCAGCTTCAACTCGGGATGGCGCGGAAGTTATGCTCTGCCGGTGTATATATGACGTTCATCGGGAGTCGGAAGGATGGAAGGCAGATACACAAAAGTATGCTTTATATGTGTGTGGCGGATTCGCGTGAATGGATGATATACCGCAGAGGATGACAATGACGAATATTGGACTTTATGCAGAGGATAGCGGGTGCGAGGTCTACGCACCAAGCACGCAATAATGCTCATACATATACCTACCTATGTGGAATTCCTCTTGTTTTAGCCACGACGATCATGAGCCATCCCCAAAAGAGCTCGATCTCAATTTATCACATATTCATATGTTGAATATACCTACATACATACATAATATATGTAGGTATGTATATAATGTGAAGAGTTGTGAATCTCTAGAACAATACAACAGCCCCCTCTCGCGCTGACATTTCCGATATTGATGAAGAATGTGAGGTATTGGTTGCTTCATTTAGGCTTCTACCCTTGATTGATTGTCCTGATATATGGGGAAAAGTTCACAAGGAGCAATTTTTCCACACACTCGCGTGATTATTGCTCCAACACACCGGAAATTATACATTCTGATGGGAATATGAATAAATTTTCTGTTCTGTGATTTTTCTCATTGCTTCCTTTTGAAGCAAGCCAGCATCTGCTCAGTGTTTTCGTTGCTTATTTCCTGGGCAATGATGAATAGGCACGTATAGCCCCAATGTTATGAAATGCGCGCTTTTGCTAATGCCAAAAGGAATAATTGAGTGGTGTGTGCGTGCTCTTCCCGGAGAGCATTCTCAAGGAGTCAGACAAAAGTAAATAATTAATAGAACATCCCTGGTCGGGTTTTTCATATGGATTAATCTTAATTTGCGATATAAAGCGTATTGCTGAAAATTTCCTATGACAACACTTCAAAGACTCTCCCCGATGTGAAGGTAAAATCTCTTGTTTCCTTCATAGAAAACCCTTTTGGCACGGAAGGGTATTAAGCAAATTATTAGCATTCACAATGAGGCGGTTTTCTCCCAGGATAAATTTATGCAAATAAACATTCTCATACTCATTGCCATCGCACAGTGACTGGCATAGCACCCACAAAATCAACCAACATATTGACTTCCTCTCTACACCATGCTACATCAACTTTACAATATATTCTCAGGTATTATACGTCACTTTAATGTGAAGCCATAAGTTGTT